>NW_015661123.1:155791-160791 GCF_001515625.1 Sinocyclocheilus rhinocerous | reverse complement strand
GTATACTTTAAATTGTAATTTATTCTTGTGATCAAACCTGTATTTTCAGCATCATTACTCCAGTCTTCAGTGTCACATGATCTTCAGAAATCATTCTAATATGCTGATTTATTATCAATATTGGAGCCAGTTTTGCTGCTTAATATTTTTTGGAACCTGCGATACTTTTTTCAGGATTCTTTGATGAATAAAACGTTAAAAAGAACAGCATTTATTCAAAATATAAATATTTTGTAACAATATACACAAGCGTTCAAAAGTTTGGGGTCAGTGTTTTTCTTTCTTTTTTTTTCTTTTTGAAGGACCTGAATGCTTTTATTCAGCAAGGATGTGTTAAACTGATGAAAAGCGCTAACAAAGACTTATATTGTTAGAAAAGATTTCTATTTTAAATAAACGCTGTTCTTTTTAAAATTTATTCATCAAATAATCCTGAAAAAATGATCACAGGTTCCAAAAAAAAAAATGAAGCAGCAAAACAGTTTCCAGCGCTGATAATAAATCAGCATATTAGAATGATTTCTGAAGATCATGTGACACGTTATTATCAATATTGGAGCCAGTTTTGCTGCTTAATATTTTTTGGAACCTGCGATACTTTTTTCAGGATTCTTTGATGAATAAAACGTTAAAAAGAACAGCATTTATTCAAAATATAAATATTTTGTAACAATATACACAAGCGTTCAAAAGTTTGGGGTCAGTGTTTTTCTTTCTTTTTTTTTCTTTTTGAAGGACCTGAATGCTTTTATTCAGCAAGGATGTGTTAAACTGATGAAAAGCGCTAACAAAGACTTATATTGTTAGAAAAGATTTCTATTTTAAATAAACGCTGTTCTTTAAAAAATTTATTCATCAAATAATCCTGAAAAAATTATCACAGGTTCCAAAAAAAAAAATGAAGCAGCAAAACAGTTTCCAGCGCTGATAATAAATCAGCCTATTAGAATGATTTCTGAAGATCATGTGACACGTTATACTGGAGTAATGATGCTGAAAATACAGCTTTGATCACAGAAATAAATTATAGTTTAAAGTATATTAAAATAGGAAACCATTATTATATATACAGTATATAATCCATCCATCCATTCGAGTCCATTCACAAACTTGAATGATTTTAATGCTTTTCCTTTAAAAAAATGTTAATTACGTAATAAGTGTACAGAGCTTCCCAGATGCTTTTGTCATGAAGAAGAAATTGTAATACAAGTAAACATTATCTGTCATTATCTGTTGGAGCAGGTAGTACATTTTCCATAATTTATTTTTGATCTATCAGTAAAATATTTGACTGCATTGTTTTTGTAATGTGACTTTTTAATGTGATGCATCTGTCTCTCCTGAAATCCTCACTCCCGTCTTTCTCAGCGCTGCTTTAAAACTTTTACACTGTTTGTAAAGTAAGGAAGCACAGTTGACCAGATACCTTATGTTTTACAGTATCTGACGAAAAACATTCTTAATTAGTTAGCATGTTTTTAAAAATGGCCAATGTCAAATTTTAGTTAACATGCACAAAAAATGGTTTACACCAAACCAAACTGAACCAAATCAGATTTGTTTGCAATCTCATATGTGACACTGCAGCACAAAAGCAGTGTTAAGTCGCTGGGGTATATTTGTAGCAATAGCCAACAATACATTGTATGGGTCAAAATTATAAATTTTTCTTTTATGCCAAAAATCATTAGGATATTAAGTAAAGATCATGTTCCATGAAGATATTTTGTAAATTTCCTACTGTAAATATATCAAAACTTAATTTTTGATTAGTTATATGCATTGCTAAGAACTTCATTTGGACAACTTTAAAGATGATTTTCTCAATATTTAGATTTTTTTGCACCCTCAGATTCCAGATTTTCAAATAGTTGTATCTCAGCCTAATATTGTCCGATCCTAACAAACCATACATCAATGGAAAGCTCATTTATTCAGCTTTCAGATATGATGACATATAAATCTAAATTTTGAAAAATTGACACTTAAGACTGGTTTTGTGGTCCAGGGTCACCTTTAGCACTGTATGGAACAGCTGTCAGTCTAAACATGAGATTTCAAGTCCTTTTTTGAAGATTTGGAACTTTTTACGTTGTTGCAATGTTTTCTTGTGATTCTGTCTGAGTTTGTGCTTTTCTTTCGTTAGATGGTGTGTGTGTGAAATAAAATCTCCTCTCTCTGATATAAGACACAGTGCTGCTGTTTTCTTCACACAGTGCTGTTTACCAGCATGCCTACAGGACAAATGAACAAGTCTTTGATCGCGATTTGTCCAAATGTGTTGGACAGCATAGAAGAAATGCATGATTTTTAACTTGCTCTTTTCTGCTTGAGGGTTTTGTATCACACTTTCACTCATGAATAATTAAAAAGTCTACTGATGCAAACTGGAGTTTGGAAGATTTGCACACTGTTTATACTGACTTTACTGGCAAAGCGCAAAATCAAAGCATTCAATTAGAAAACATAATTCTGTGTGTCTCAACTTTTATCTCACATGCTGTAATTGGAGTAATACTGCCATACTTTTCCTGTTGAGGGTACCTTTTCAAAAGGTACACTTTTGTACCTTTTAAGTACTAATATGTACTAACATATGCATTTAAAGTACCAATATGGACCCTTTAGGTACAAATGTGTACCTTTTGATAATGTACCATCCCAGTGACAAGCTTTGTACCTTTTTTTCTGAGAGTGTATATGTGACCCTGGAGCACAAAAGCAGTGTTAAGTCGCTGGGGTATATTTGTAGCAATAGCCAACAATACATTGTATGGGTCAAAATGATTGATTTTTCTTTTATGCCAAAAATCATTAGGATATTAAGTAAAGATCATGTTCCATGAAGATATTTTGTAAATGTCCTACCGTAAATATATCAAAACTTAATTTTTGATTAGTAATATGCATTGCTAAGAACTTCATTTGGACAACTTTAAAGATGATTTTCTCAATATTTAGATTTTTTTTGCACCCTCAGATTCCAGATTTTGTATCATGCATGGCTTCACACTAAGAGAACATCAGAATCTGTGACCGTTATTTCTGATAGAGACAGCAGTTTTTCATTATTTCAGTTGTATCTGAAAGGGAATAGACTGCTCAGTTCTTGTGTGTCATGCTTGAGTATGGGCTGTGGATCCGATCAGTCTCTCGCTCTGTCCTCAGGTCATGCTGGCGGCGTCCTATTGGTCTCTACTGGCTCCTGCTATCGAGATGGCAGAGGATTCTGGGAGATATGGCGACTTTGCCTTCGTGCCTGTCGCTGTGGGTTTTGCACTCGGGGCTCTGTTCGTTTATATCGCCGACCTGATGATGCCCGTTCTGGTGAGTTGTAAAATCATTTCCCATATGCATTAGAAACAGGTCTTTGAGTAGTATTATTAAAAAGGTTCTGCAAATCTGCCAATCCATTCTAAACATCAGTTTTATAATTCATGTCATCAATCAGAAGTGTTCACAGAAATCCCTTTGCATGCATTTAAATGGTTTAGTTTAATATAGGTACTCAAGTAAATATAGTATATATATATATATATATATATATATTAGTAAATATTGGTACATTTTATTTTAGTGTCAAACTTTGTTGGCTATTAAAGTAGATTTTTATTTTATTTTAGTTGCATTTTAACTTGTTTAATCTACATTGCAGGTATTGTTATTAATTTATGTTATTTATTTAGTATTTGTAATAATCTGTCATATTCTTACTCATTACGTGGATTGGTGTGATATTGATAAGAATGCTGCAGCGCATTATAATAATTTGATTGTTCCTTCAGCCTTTTCCTGACTTGAAATTTGGAAAATATCCAACAAAATTATGAAGATATGCAAATAATTAAGGTTCTTGTGACCGTCGTTCCTTGCTGTGGTGAAAACTGCTCACTGGATCACAGTCAGATGAGTGTGTTTCACAGTGACAGTATTTTAAATGGTCATTTCATATTCAGTGCAATTCTCAGGTTAAGAGTTGTTATCTTGAAAACGGGACATTTTGAATTTGACTAATTTATCTAAATCCTGCTGGCAAGTTTGGAATAATTACGTTTTTTCTTAAAATGTTTTTGAAAGAAGTCTCCTCTGCTCACCAAGGCTGCATTTATTTGATCAAAAATACAGTAAAAACAGTAAAATTGTGAAATATTTTTACAATTTCAAATAGCTGTTCTCTATGTGAATATATTGTAAAATGTAATTTATTTCTGTGATCAAAGCTGAATTTTTGACATCATTACTCCAGTCTTCAGTGTCACATGATCCTGGTGCTTCATGTTTTTTTGTGGAAACGTGATACACCTCCAGTCAAAAGTTTGGGGTGAGTAAGATTTAAAAGGAAAGAAAAATAAATTAATACATTTATCCAGCAAGGATGCATTAAATTGATCAAAAGTGACAGTAAAGACATTTATAATGTTACAAAAGATTTCTGTTTCAAATAAATGCTGTTCTTTTGAACATTCTATTCATCTGTGAATCCTGAAACATAAAATGTATCACAGTTTCCACAAAAATATTAAGTGTTTTCAACACTGATAATAATCAGAAATGTTTCTTGAGCAGCAAATCAGCATATTAGAATGATTTCTGAAGATCATGTGACACTGAAGACTGGAGTAATGATGCTGAAAATACAGCTTTGATCACAATATATGTGACCCTGGAGCACAAAATCAGTCTTAAAGGTGCAGTAGGAGATCTTGGAAAATGTTAACTTTAGCCTGATAGCACTGAAAGCCAACGTCCCACCCTCCCTGCAATCGCCGTCCAAAGCCACGCCCCCATAGCTCACTTCTAACGAGCTGGTTATCTGAATCGGGTGTGTTAAGCGAGACATGCAGAATATGCAGAGCGGGGTGCGTGAGGACAGGAATTGGGAAGCGCTGGGCTACATCATGTGTCATTCACCAGCGAGAAAACTTTAAAAGTACTACAATACCAGGAAGGAAGATCGGGTTGTTGATGTTTGTCTGCCATTCTTGCTCTGTCTGCAC
>NW_015661123.1:143903-155649 GCF_001515625.1 Sinocyclocheilus rhinocerous | reverse complement strand
GATTTTTTTGCACCCTCAGATTCCAGATTTTCAAATAGTTGTATCTCGGCCAAATATTGTCCTATCCTAACAAAGCATATTTATTCAGCTTTCAGATGATGTATAAATCTCAATTTCAAAAAATGGACCCTTATGACTGGTTTTGTGCTCCAGGGTCACATATTAACATAGAAAACAGCTATTTTGAATATTAGTAAAAAAGGATTGGAGGGACTTCTTCTCCTGAACATCTCACTCTTTCTCCACCAGTTTCATTCAGGTTTTGTCGCTTTCATCTTTTTCCTTATTTCCATCTATTTCGTCTCTCTCCTCTTCAATTTCGCACAGGCTCACTAATGTCTGTCTTTGTGTGAATCTCTCTCATGCCGTCACACACGCTCACTGCCTCTCTTATGTCCCTCGTGGTGCTGCTGAAAAATTGATTCTGACAAGCAAAAAACAAGATATTGTTAATTTTACATCAGCTTGACTGGCCATCACGTATGCTTCAGGATCGAATGCGGTTGATATAACAGAAACAGCTTGCTTTATTAATGTGTAGATGTCATGAGCTGAAGCTCTCAGGTTAACAGCTTGTTTCTGTCACACTAGTGTATATTATTCCATTATTCATGTATCTGTGAACCCATTAGTCCCTGCTGTTGTGTGAGACATGCGGATGAGAACTAGCTAACATTTTCTCATGTCTTTTTCATTAAGCATGTGTGAATAACTAATAGTAGCAATTTTGTCAGGTGGCCAAAGCCCTTAAAGTGATAGCTCACCCAAAAATGAAAAGAAAAACAACTGTTATTTTAGGGCTGGACAATAATTCAATATCAATATGTATCGCGAGAATTCTCTTCTGCTCACCAAGGCTGCATTTATTTGATCCAAAACAGTAAAATTTTTAATTTAAATCTTCAGAAATCATTCTAATATGCTGATTTGCGGATTATCAATATTTTAAACAGTTGAGAACATTTTTTTTCAGGACTCTTTGATAAATAGAATGATCCAAAGATAAAATAAAAAGCTTTTATAACATTATGCACTATTCCATTCAAAAGCTTGGAGTCAGTATAATTTTTTTTTGGGAAATAAATTATAGAAATTTTATTTAGCGCTGCAATTTTATTTTATTTATAATTATATACACACACACACACACACACATATATATATATATATATATACACACATACTGCCAGTCAAAGGTTTTTGAACAGTAAGATTTTTAATGTTTTGTAAAGAATTCTCTTCTGCTCACCAAGCCTGCATTTATTTGATCCAAACTACAGCAAAAACAGTAACATTATGAATTATTTTTACTATTTAAAATAACTGCTTTGAAATAAATTATAGAAATTTTATTTAGCGCTGCAATTTTATTTTATTTATACTACTTTTATTTAGCAAGGGTGCTTTAAATTGATCAAAAAGATTATAACGTTACAAAATATTTCTATTTCAGATAAATGCTGTTCTTCTGAACTTTCTATTCATCAAAGAAACCTGAAAGAATTCTACTCATTTGTTTTCAACATAATAATAAATGTTTTTGAGCAGCAAATCAGAATATCAGAATTATTTCTGAAGGATCGTGTGACTGGAGTAATGATGCTAAACATTCAGCTCTGAAATCACAGGAATAAATTACATTTTAAACTATTCTCAAATAGAAAACAGTTATTTTAAATAGTAAAAATATTTCAAAATGTTACTGTTTTTGCTGTATTTTGGATCAAATAAATGCAGGCTTGGTGACTTTTGACTGGTAGTGTGTATGTCAGCCTATAATTTGATATAAGGTGAACATTCATTTATTTGTGCTGTTTTTTTTTCTTAAATATTATATAGTTTTATAGGAGGAGGTTTCATAGACTTGGAAAATTAATTTTTCAGAAGTTTGTAGGTACAGACATCTGTTGTAGGTGTTCTTGGCAGTTTTTATGAGGCTTTTTTTTAATAGTCTTCATATCGATATCGGAATTATATCGTATCGACCGAAATTAAGAAATATATCGTGATATAAATTTTGGCCATATCGTCCAGCCCTAATCTTGGATGGCTTGAGTTTACGTACATATTCAGCAAATTTTATTTTTTTGGTGAACTATCCCTTTAATGCAGTTTTAATTTATTTTAATTTCTCTGTCAGGTTATCACAAATAGCACTAATGAAGATCTGAAGAAAGATGCGATAAAAAATGCACAGAAAGGTAAAACATGCATATTGTTGCGCTTTATAAAAGGATGTATCCAACTGTGTGGTATGATTTATAGATCTAATAAACGGTGTCGTAGATAAAGGAATTCAGGTGGAGGCGAAGGTGAACGGTGATTGGTTCACGGGTCGTGTTACCGCAGTAGAGACGGGAAAGGAGAACGTACGCTGGAAGGTCAAGTTCGACTATGTTCCCATGAACACTCCAAGAGACCGCTGGTACATGCACAAACATACAAATAAACAGATCTGTTCTGTTTCATTGCAACCTCAAAATGTTTTGTATACAGCAAATGTTTAATTTGTGTTTGATTGTTTTCAGGGTGTTTAAGGGCAGCGATGACGTCCGTCTTATGCGTCCCGCCTCTCCAGAGTCCCGAAGTCCAGACACCAATCAGGGTCCAGCACGGTCTGTAACTCCGCCCACCGCTGCGGAGCCTGACACGACTCAGAGCGGGCCGAGCAGAGAGACCACAGAAGGCCTTGTGACCATGATGAGGTGTGTTTGTGGTTTCTTATGTTAATAGTATGTGCATTTTGTGTGCATTTCAACCCTTCGTTCATGGTTTGTTTGGCACAGGACGTTGCTACGGTACTTTTTCCCTCCGGATTTCCGAATCCCTAAAGATTCTGTGAACACTATGAGTGCGGAGGACCTCGTGGCCTTTCCCATCGTGAGTACAGACCATCGTTGCTGCGACACAGAAGCCTTCAAAGATATATCAATTCTAAATTGTTTGAGTGCTTACACATATTAATTGAACTGCATTAATTATTCATTGTAAATTGCAGAAAGAGTATTTCCAGCAGTATGAGGCCGGACTGCAGAGTCTGTGTAATTCCTACCAAACTCGGGCGGAGTCACGGGCCCGAGCCGTGGAGGAGAAGAGCAGCGGGGCAGAAACCAAACTTCGGGAATCTGAGGAGAAACTCCGCAAACTCAGAACCAACATCGTCGCTCTTCTGCAGAAAGTCCAGGAGGTCTGAAACACACACACACTCACTCTACTCGGCTGTTTTCAACATCATAATAATAAATGTTTTTTGAGCAGCAAATCAGAATATCAGAATTATTTCTGAAGGATCGTGTGACTGGAGTAATGATGCTAAACATTCAGCTCTGAAATCACAGGAATAAATTACATTTTAAACTATTCTCAAATAGAAAACAGTTATTTTAAATAGTAAAAATATTTCAAAATGTTACTGTTTTTGCTGTATTTTGGATCAAATAAATGCAGGCTTGGTGACTTTTGACTGGTAGTGTGTATGTCAGCCTATAATTTGATATAAGGTGAACATTCATTTATTTGTGCTGTTTTTTTTTCTTAAATATTATATAGTTTTATAGGAGGAGGTTTCATAGACTTGGAAAATTAATTTTTCAGAAGTTTGTAGGTACAGACATCTGTTGTGGGTGTTCTTGGCAGTTTTTATGAGGCTTTTTTTTAATAGTCTTCATATCGATATCGGAATTATATCGTATCGACCGAAATTAAGAAATATACCGTGATATAAATTTTGCCCATATCGTCCAGCCCTATGTTATTTACTCAGTCAAATGACTAAATTTTTATCTTATTATTTTTTATGTCTTTCTTGCATTACACTTATTTAGATTTATTAATATTTATAAATGAATATTACACACACATAATTATTTGTATTTTTACATTTAGATTTATTTATACATTTTTATATTTAGATTTATGTATGTATAAATATATGAAAAACTATTTATATACATATACATATACTTTTTTCAAGGAGAACGCCTTATGAAATGTAAGATGACCTATCTAATTAAACAACTAATTAATTAGATTAACTCATTAACGTACAGCCCTAATTTTTATTTATTGGTATATTTATTTATTTATTTACTTATTATAAATAAATATTACATATTTATTTTTTGTAAATAAATATTACATGCACATTTATTTATGTATTATTTATTTATGAATATTTGTAAATATATAATTAATAATTTTATATACAAGATGTAACATTTATTTATTTATAATAAATAAATAAATAAATACATTTAATTAATTAATTAATAAAGTAATAAATTAATTAATTCATACACACATACACACATACATACATGCATGCATACATACATAGGGATGGAATATTAGCGCTGAATGACAACCTACATTTTAATTAGACAAAAACATTGAATAATGTCAAGTCATCTGGATAATTTAATGGAACTTTTACGCCATTTTTGAAGCTTGAAATCCTGACATAATTTTTGTTTCAGGGTGAGCTGTTCCTTTAAGCTGTGCTATTATACACAATGCTGGTTGAATGTAGTGACACTGTAATCAGTTTGAAATACATGTGCACGCTCTCTGGACAATTTATTGGTATATTTATTTATTTATTTACTTATTATAAATAAATATTACATATTTATTTTTTGTAAATAAATATTACATGCACATTTATTTATGTATTATTTATTTATGAATATTTGTAAATATATAATTAATAATTTTATATACAAGATGTAACATTTATTTATTTATAATAAATAAATAAATAAATACATTTAATTAATTAATTAATAAAGTAATAAATTAATTAATTCATACACACATACACACATACATACATGCATGCATACATACATAGGGATGGAATATTAGCGCTGAATGACAACCTACATTTTAATTAGACAAAAACATTGAATAATGTCAAGTCATCTGGATAATTTAATGGAACTTTTACGCCATTTTTGAAGCTTGAAATCCTGACATAATTTTTGTTTCAGGGTGAGCTGTTCCTTTAAGCTGTGCTATTATACACAATGCTGGTTGAATGTAGTGACACTGTAATCAGTTTGAAATACATGTGCACGCTCTCTGGACAACCCCCCCCCCCTCTCTCGTGTTTGGACAGCTGGTGTAGTCACTTTTACTGGCACTGTTGGCAAACAGTTCGAGCGAAAGAGCGTGAGATGCCAAGCCAGCAAACCCCCAGCGAAGTCATTACCATGGCTCCGCTCCAGAGACGCGGATCACACGCCGTTCATCCTCCACCGCTTCCCACATTCTCTATAGTTTCCTGCTCCTCGTCCTCAGGTCGGGTGACTGAACACCTGTCAGTGACTACAGGCCAAGCTGCTGCAGGATTGAGTGTCTGGAAATCACACAGACACGTCTAGCCTCTTTGTTACTCTGATTAGTTGCCCACATACAATGGATGAAGTAACAGTAGCAGTTTACACTTGGGATGTTTTATGGGTGGAATGGTGTAATGGTTTCGTTCTGAGAGCAGCACTGGGGTCTGATCTGAACAATGTCAACATCAGACCATCGTATGTGTGGAAGGGCTGTTTGTTGAAGCTTGAATGATTGTTTCACTGAAGCCGTTTAATGTCACACATTGTTGATTAGACTTCATTTTCCATTCTTTCTTTCCTTTCTGGCTTGACTTTCTTCTTCCTCTTCTTCTTTCTTTACTTCTTCACTCTCCTTCTCTTTCCTCTTCTTTTCATGTTCTCCTCCTGATCCTTCCTTCCATCCTCTTCTTTTTCTTCATTTCCTCCCTTTTCACTTCTTAACTTCTTTCCTTCCTGTTCATTTTTTCATCTCCTTCTTTTTCCTTGTCCTCTTCTTCCTTCCTTCCTTTTTCTTCTTTCTTTCATTGTCCTTCATTCTTCACATCTTCCTCTCTCTCTTCCCCTCCCTTCCTCCCCTCCTCCCTTCCCTTATTTCCTTTCTTCTTCTTCGTTTATTTCCTCCCTTCTTCAACTTCACTTTTCACTTCTTCCTTCCTTCCTTCCTTCCTTCCTTCCTTCCTCTCTTTCCTTATCTTTTCATCCTTGCTGTTCTTAATATTCATTGTTTTCTCTCTTTCTTTCCTTCCTTCTCATTTTGTCATTTTCCTTCTTCCTCTGTCTCTTCTGCTTTCTCCTCCTCCTCCTCCTCTTCCTCCTTCCGTCTTTCCTTCCTTCCTGTTCATTTTTGTCTCCCCTTTCCCTGTCCTCTTCTTCCTTCCTTCCTTTATTTGTTCCTTTTTCTTCTCCTTCTTTCATTGTACTTCATTCTTCTCCTCATCCTCTTCATCATCTTAACTTTTCACTTCCTTCCTTTCTTTGTTGAATTTTCTTCTCCCTCTCCCTTCTTTTTCCCTATTCCTCTCCCCCTTCCTTCCTTCTTCATCTTTGTTTATTTCCTCCCCTCATCATCTTCACTTTTCACTTCATTCCTTCCTTTCTTTGTTTCATTTTCTTCTCCCTCTCCTTCTCCGTCTCTTTCCCTATTCCTCTTCCCCTTCTTTCCTTCCTTCCTTCCTTCTTCTTTGTTTATTTCCTCCCTTCATCATCTTCACTTTTCCTTCCTTTGGTTCTTTATTATAGCCCTGCATTTCAGCCCGAACCCGACGGGGCCCGACTTATTTTCTAGTCGTTCATTGAAGCCATTATTCAACTGATCGCATTTATATCTCAATTAAATTACTTAAATATATACTAAACCATAATGAGACTTTTAATATATAGGCTAGCTAGCCTATTCCGCGCTCAAGCGCATGCATAAAGCTTGCCACAAAGCACCGGCAAAAGTATTAATGACTATGAATGTGTCGGGGGGGGGGGAAATGGCATGGAGATATTTTCATTATTTATTAATGAACTACTGTTTTCTGACTCCGTGTCGGCTGCAAATATTAAGTTGGCGATGCTGACTTGCTATCTCCGCAGCGCCTCCAGAAGGAAATGCACCTTTCGTACGGATTACATAACGAGCTAGTTTCTGTTTTCAAATTGAATTGGTTCATTTTAAAGTCGTCCTTTCAAGCTTTCCAAAGATATATTTCTCATGTCTATGAAGCAGGTAGCCTACACGATGAGTTTCAGTTCATTCTTGTGACGCGCGCCACAGTTAACGGAGACCGAGACGGCAGAAAGCGCATCCTGTGTGTTTTCTTTATTTTACAAAAGCACGGCATTTTGGTTGATAATGTGAGTGTACACAAATAAAAGTAGACTTTACAGTTTCGTGTGTTGTATTACTCTTACCTGTATGAGCAAAAATGACGGCGTATTTTAAGTTGTTTCCACTGTTATCAGGTCCTTTAGCTTCTTTAGCTTCCACACTCCACACTTGAGAGTGAAAAATTTAAGGGGGTCTGAATACTTTCCGTACCCACTATATATATATATATATATATAAAATTTATTTAATTTTTTATTTATTAATATTTAGTGTATTATATATATATTTATGGTTATGGCTAATTATTATATGATATGATATGATATGATATATTATATTATATTATATTATATTATATTATATTATTATGTGCAGTTAAAATGCCAATAAAAAACAAAGTATTTATGGCTGATTAATTTTCTTAATTCATCCAATATTGACAGATGTGGCAAAAAGTTAATTTGCAATGCAACCCGATTTTTATGGGAAATCAAAGACTACAAGCAAAACAACAAAAGTCAAACTTGTTTTTTTGTTGTTGTTTGTCTTTTTGTTGTTGTTAATATGCATCCCATTCTATGTGAGCAGAATGAATTGGCCTGTTTGTAGTGTCTGCGATTTCACTCCTGCTCACAGACGCACAATTAAAATGCTTTCATCTAACTGCATCACAGCGAGAGGAGGCAGGAGCAACACAAGATCCTCAAATAGCAACGCTTGAGTCCTCATCTTGATACGCTGCATAGCGTTACATCTAACAGACACTCGATCTCATCGCTCATGCATATTCTTCCTGTAATGACATTGAGTGGTGATGTATATTTCGCTGCCTGAGAACATGATGTGTGGCGTGAGAGCTTCATGGCTTGTCAGACGAAGCAACTGTAATGAAGGGGCCCGGGTCTTTGCGAAGGGTCAATTGTGAATTAAACTCGCAATTGTGAGTTAACATCTCAAAATTCTGACTTTAAATCTCGCACTTCTCTTCATCTCACAATTCTGACTTTTTTCCCACAATTGCAAGTTTATATCTCACAACTATGACTTTAAATCTGGCAGTTCTGATTTTGTATCTCACACTTCTGACTGTAAATCTCACAATTCGGACTTTTTCTTCGTAATTGCGAGCTTAACTCTAATACACAATTGTGAGAAAAAATAAACGGAATTGCAAAAAAAAAAAAAAAATTCCTATCTTTATAGAAACACATTAATATGTGTTTAATACTCAATCGGAGCTCTTTATACACAGGTAAGTTGTTCTGATCAGATGCAATTTAAATTAATGCAGTTGAAGTAACAACTTCATAGGAGTTTTATAGAAAGATTCAGCTGTTTAAACAAGCACTCAACATGCATTTTAATTCTGGAGCGTGTTTCAAAGCATTGAGCATGACGTTTCAATACCCTTGTGCGTGAGATTTTACCTTGGAGTAACTTTGAGTTTGACTTCTTTTTGTTTTAGTCAGAGTTTGGTGGTTTATCAGAAGCTTGCTCAGAAAGCCAGTGAACACTCCAGAAAGGAACTAATCTATATTTAATGAATGGAGAGCTGGGGAAACGTTCAGCCGTCAGTCATTGTGTCATAAGCTGAGTTCCAAATGCCACAGAATGACGCTCAGCCTTAAAGGGTAATGAAGATCTGTTGTGTTCCTGTAATGTATTATAATGGCCTTTCCCATCTCTGGATGTGAGGCTTCTCAGACGAGCCGTAGGTTTGTTTGGGTGTCGTGGTTGTCTCCTTTACTCCTGGCATTAACATGCGTTTCAGGTGAAGTGACCTCGAGTGCAGAGCACATTTTGAGCTGTCCAGAACGGTTTGTGATCCGATCACTCAAACCACATTTATAGTGTAAATGCTAATATTTCCCAAATGTGTCCTGGACACCAGAGACAGACCACCTGTCAACCTAAAACACTTTAAATCTTTTCTGGTTATATGCAGATTTAATGTCTAATCAAGATATTTGATGATCATGTAAATGTTTTTGAGATGCACCAAAACGCATAGAAATTAAATATTTGTATACTGCATTATACAGATATTCATAATGCAATGCATTATATCTTTTCATAAATAACTGTAACCAAAGTTAAAATGCATTATCATATTTGAAGGTTCATTTGTCATGTGTTTTAATGCATCATAATTTCTAAAGGCGTAACAATGAATAGATAATTATTATAACTGTGGTTTCAATTATGCATGCAATCAGTGCATTATATGATACATTACAAGGTATACTTAATGCATGAAAACTACTTTTATAATGCATTATATATAAATGTTATGAATATTTTCTAGATAATATTTTACTACATTGAAAAAAAAAAGTGCTTTTTTAAACAATTTTGCTAATGAATTTCACAAATAATTACAAAGAAATAAGTAGCATCGAATGAAACACAAATTTTTTAAGTAGAATATTTTTCTTGTAAAACACTCCAATTGTTTTATTTCAAACTTTAATTATTTTATTACAAAAAACAAAAAAACAAAAAAACATTAATTACTGCAAAAATGATTTCTTCACAGTGTAATTAGTTTTGCTTTAGTATGATGGCAAATTGAAAATAATTACTGGGAACAACATATTGCTTTCATGCTTACTGTATTGTCTTTTTTTAATCATATGAAATATGCTTACATGCTGTAATAAACGTTTCTCTTTGAATACATTCGTTTATATATTTTTTATACAATAAATGTTGTTTATAATGAATTCCACTGTAATTTGTTTATTTTATATATTTATTTTATATATTTTCATTCATGTTCTGAATTGCATTAAATTTAAATAATTTGTTGTGGAGTGATGAAAAATATATATAAAAAAATTACAATAAAAAAAAAATGTATAAAATGTTTATAGGGTTTATAATATTTGTAAGCATTTCATTTTATTTACTGGTATTTTACATTATTTCTAAAATGTGTTTATTTATACAATTTATACATTAATTTGACTTTTTTCTCTTTCAACAATGCTATTTTAACCTTATGCAACTTCTATATATATTTTTTTTACACGCCATATGAGTTTGCATATATAAAATATGTATTTTAATAATGCCAGTCATCATATTTGAGGGTCCTCGGCATTAAAAGCCCTATTATATACAATCCACATGGAATGACGTTATGCATGCATTTAATCTGAATCCGTATTATAACTCGGGTCTATGAATTAAATGTATTATTCATGTAGTGAAAGGCAAATCAAGTAGTTGAGTGCCATAAATCAGATTTCTGTCTTGGCCTAATTTAATTAACAGTGAACTATAAAACCCCCTGGAGAGTCACAAAGGACTTGCTCGCTCAACTAGGGCTTCAGCACGATTCTGCGTTAGTTATGGAGTCTGAATATAAGAGATGGTGTGAATTGCGTTGGATTTGTTTGACTTTTGCACGACGGCGCCGGCGTTCACCAGTGCAGCTTGTCTATATAACCGTCCACAGGAGCTTTCAAAGACGCCCTTAAAGTGTGTTTGGAGGCCCAGAGATGGTGGAAAATGGATAAAGTGCTTGTGTAGAACAGCGGAAGGTCTGTGTAGTGTTGTCTAATTTGAAAGCAGTTCCAGGCAGACCATGCTGGCCTTCAGTCGCACGTTTGATGAAGATGCACGTCTTTATAAAGGCTGAGTGTCTGATGTTAGCGTATCAACTACGGCTGCCAGTTGATTATGCATTTTAATCTATTTTAGATCGAATTATGTGATATGCTGATTTATTAATATGCTGTATCAGCATTTGCTGAGAAAAGCCCCCAAATGAAGATTATTCAAATACATTATAATTAATGTTATGTTAGGATTATTTATATAGTATTATAGTATTTATTAATATTTAGAATTTGCTTTTATTTCGATGTGTTTAGTTTAAACAAGTAATTTGTTTATTTGAATTTTAGTTAAAGGTTTAGTAATTTTGTTGTTGCCTTTTCATTTCAGTTTTAGTTTTTGCAATTTTAGTACTTCAATTTAAATGATTTATTTCAGTTAGTTAGGTTATCTAAGTTTTTTGTATCTAATATTCATGTTTTTTCTTTCTTTATTTTTTTTAAATGACAGAAAATTATTTTTAATAGTTTTAGTTAAATAACAACACTGGTTATAATGAATATATCATTGAATAAAATTGCAAAATGTAACAATGTAATTTTTTTTTTTTAAGTTTTTTTAATGAAAATAATTATAGATAATATTACCGTTTCATTTTGCTTTCAATAGACTGGTCAGAAATCAGGAAACTAATTATGATTATTATTTTATTGACTTTTTCTTTATTTTATTCATTTTATTTTGTTGTATCATTCACCAATTTTTAACAGAACGACCAAAAAAGAATTTAGCAAATAGTTTCGTGAAGAAAATAATAAATATGGTTAAGAAAAATGACAATTTTGAATATTTTTCAAATATTTTTTCTTACAGTATAAATGAGTCTTTATTTTTAAAAATATAAATTCATTAATATTAATATTACTTTATAAATATAAATAATTATTTTTTAATTTAAATAATAATTATATTTAAAGAAAGTTTTAAATAATAGTTTATTATAAAAAGGCCATTTTCCCCATAAATTTGT
>NW_015661123.1:123967-143893 GCF_001515625.1 Sinocyclocheilus rhinocerous | reverse complement strand
TATTATATTATTATTTAAAAGTACCATTTTTAATATTTTTTTAAATGTTTTTTCTAACATTATAAATGAGTCTTTATGCATGAAAATATATATATTTTAGGAAGCAGGTCCCGTGTAAGGTGACCTTAATATTTATGACTCCTTGACATTAAGAAGTTAAACAAACCTGTATTCATTGATATCCGTCTAAGGTCTGTCTATCCAGCAGCGCTGTGCATCAGGTTAATCATAATTCATAAGCAGTGATTCAGGCTTTAATCTCATATGCTGATGCAGTGTTTATGGAAATGTTTTCTTCTCTCTCAAATCTCATCTCCTGCTGAAATGCTCCTCGTGTTAATGAGCCGAGGGGGTTTAGGGTGGATTTATAGCGGGATCCTCCCCTCAGAAGACAGCTGATTAGTTAGAGAGGGGCCGTACTGTCCTAAACGCTCACTATCGGCTTCATTTCATTTGTGTTTGCTGTTAAAATCAGCTGAAAGCATGAAGCTGTGGCCGATAGCACTGCATGGATGCATAGAAACGGGTCTCCATGGCTGCTGATGTAACTCCTGCTTCGATATACAGAGAGACTGTGGCATTTGTGGGCAAACGGTCAGAGAGAGACGACTGAAAGCTGACTTCTGGGTCAATAACATATAAGGGTTTCCAAGATAATGAGAAGGAAAAAGCTAGTTGAACACGCAGGCACCAAGTGCTCTTTACTGTATATCAGTGTTAGTTTGATATGGCTTTGAAAGACTTTATACCATTATTAAGAAAAGTTTACATTTAATGTGGAGTAACTTGTCAAGTAAATAACGTGTGAGTTTATGCAAAGTTTTCAATGTATTTTGATGGCGTTTAGAAATATAATGAAATGTATTCATAAATATCATCACCTTAAATACGTGAGTATACACATCTAAATTATAATTTTCAATAATTAATTCATATTAATATTAATTTATAAATGTAAATCAGTATTTTCAAGAAGTTTTAATTTTGAGATAAAAGGCATTTTTACAGATAGCATGAATTAATTCGTATTCATAAATTTGAATCAAAAACATAGAGCATATATATTTTTTACAAGTATTAATTAATTCATATTATTATAATTTCAGAAATATAAATTATTATTTTCAAGAAGGTTTTAAATATAGTTTGAGATAAAAAGGCATTTTTATAAATACCATGAATTCATATTAATATTAATTTATAAATGTAAATCAGTATTTTCAAGAAGTTTTAATTTTGAGATAAAATGCATTTTTACAGATATCATGTATTAATTTATATTAATATTAATTCATAAATATAAATCATTTTCAGGAAAGTTTTAAATATAGTTTGAGATAAAATACATTTTTTAACAAGTATCATGAATTAATTAATATTCATAAATATGAATAAAAATATAAATCATATATTTTAGAAATATTATTAATTCATATTATTATGAATTCTAAAATATAAAGGATTATTTTTAAGGAAGTTTTAAATAAAAGGCATATTTTATATAAATGTGTATTATATTATTTCCTGATTAACGTTTTTTTTTTTCTGCATATTTCTATTACTTTTAATAGAAACCTAATTTAATATAACTTTTTAAAAGAAATAATAATGAAAGATTATGCCAAGATTATACTATATAATTTCCCCCCCAATTATTTTGTTCTTTTAATGAATTTTAATGAATCTTGTAATGTGAATTGCATTAATGTTTTTTTTATTTATTTTTTTATTAATATATTAAGCTTTATAACTATGGTTATGGATTTGGCTCTGATTGAACTACGCATCAGGAAGAATACATTTAATGCTTTTATTATTATGCATAATATGAGCCAAAAGTCTAGACATAAGAAAACACATTTGCGGTTTCTTTTACTTTTTATTCCCCGTGTGGATCATAAGCGTTAGTTTAGCACACCTGATCAGTGATTGTGTTTTGCAGAAACCTCAGGCTGTTGATATGTCCGTGTTCCTCTCTCGGTGTTGACATGAAGATATTGCATTTCTAATCATCAAAGTATCTGTTCATCTGCTTCTTGTTATCTTTAATAGTTATTAACTCCGGCTTGACTCGTGAGAGACTGAAAGAGCGAGAGACATCCGGCAGACTCTTCCAGGTTAATCATTATTTTGACTTCAAGTGTAACGGCCTGCTGCTTTGGGAGATCATTGGCTCTATGCATCCAAAATACTCTCTTTAATTGTGTTTGTTCCTGCCAATCATGCATCGGTTTTGTCTGTCGAATGCAAATTAAACATTGAAGGTAGAGATTTGGAGTTAAAGTAGAAAATGGTTCAGCAGCTTTGTGCACCTGTGCGTTTGCTTGATTTATGCTCCGTGAGGAGAAGAAATAATGTGCGAGATTGCAGACGTGCATTAAGTGAGAGCAGGTGGAAAAGCATTGTTTATATGTAATAATGTTGTGGGTGTGGAATAAAGCTCAGGATAAACAGGAAATGGAAAATTGCATCCAAGAAGTTACTGAAGCCTCCAGCGGGCCGTGATCCAACGACAAACTATCGCAACTTCTGTTTGCTGTTCAATGATGACTAATGTTGGTAATGCATCACAGTTTCCACAAAAATATGAAGCAGCACGACTGTTTTCAACGTTGATAATAATCAGAAATGTTTCTTGAGCAGCAATTAGAATGATTTCTGAAGATCATGTGACACTGAAGACTGGAGTAATGATGCTGAAAATTCAGCTGCGCATCACAGAAATAAATGACAGTTTAGCAGATGTTCGCATAGAAAACAGCTGTTTTAAATTCTAATAATATTTCATAATTTTACTGTTGTTCTGTATTTTAGATCATATAAATGTAGCCTTGGCGAGACAGAAGAGACTTCTTTCAATAATAATAAGAGTAATAGTAGTAATAATACGGTAATAATAAAAAATAATAATGATAATGTACGACAGTACGGCCCCTCTCTAACTAATCAGCTGTCTTCTGAGGGGAGGATCCCGCTATAAATCCACCCTAAACCCCCTCGGCTCATTAACACGATGAGCATTTCAGCAGGAGATGAGATTTGAGAGAGAAGAAAACAGTATATATTTATCCTGAGTTGTTCAAATCGCGGTAATCGAATACGGTTTTAATGATAATTAAAATATGAAACAGTATACTAACCGTGGGGAATTTTATCATGATTTATCGTCAAACTGGTAATCGCTTCAACTTTAACAACAATACAATACCGTCGGGCTTCAGACGGCCTGCTGTTAGCGACGTTCAGATTATTCTGCAGAATCCAGGTTTGTGTTGTGGAGAGATTAAACGACAGCACTTTTCCTGTTGCTGAATCTTTATACGTCACACTCGCTCTGACGAATGCTTTACAAAAGTAGAAAAAACGCTCTGTTGGATGCCATGAACTAGATGTTGTATTCACAGTTATATAGAAGCACATCATTCTGCACCCGCTGCGTTACACAAAAACTATCCGCTGTTCTGAAAATAACCCTACAAAATTACCTTAGCCTAGTTTTTGAGTCAAAAAATAACCCAAGTATCTACACTACTGATCAATGTTTGGAATAATTATTATTTTTTTTTAAATTGTACTCAACAAGGCTGTGTTTATTTGAGCAAAAGTACAGTAAAAGCAGTAAAAATGGTGAAATATTATTATAATGTAAAACAGCTGTTTTCTATGTGAATATGTGTTAAACTGTAATTTATTTCTGTGATCAAAGCTGTATTTTCAGCATCTTTACTCCAGTCTTCAGTGTCACATGATCTTCAGAAATCATTCTAATATGCTGATTTGCTGCTCAACAAACATTTCTGATTATTATCAATGTTGAAAACAGTCGTGCTGCACAATATTTTTGTAGAAATGGTGATACATTTTATTTTTCACGATTCACAGATGAATAGAAAGTTCAAAAGAACAGCATTTATTTGAAATTATTATTTAATTTTATAAACCTTATCCCAAACTTTTGAATGATTTTTCAGTGGTTTTCAACATTGATAATAATAAGAAATATTTATTGATCATCAAACAGTTATTTCAAATTGTAATAATATTTCAGAATATTGCTGTTTTTACTGTTTTTTAACCAAATAAATGCAGCCTTGGCGAGCAGAAGAGACTTCTTTCAAAAACATTATATATTATAACGTTGATAAATTATATGTAATCCAAATGATCCCTCCATCAGTCCTGCAGATGTTGTGGTTTTGAATCAGGAAACATGCAGATGAAACTTGCAGTGCTTTTTATTTTTTATTTTTTACCCTCTTCTCATCTTTTGTTCAGCAGAGGCCTGTATCGGTTGATGCAGAAAGGGAACAATTTCTATTCACTCTTTCCACCAGCGTTTTATTTTCTCATCCAGGTGGTGGTGTGCTGACGTGATTCTCGTTAGTTTGGCCGCAGTGTCATTTGTGCTCTTGACGACAGCCTCACGGCAACAAGTTGGCATGGCAACCGCCTCTTCCTCTCGCAGATGGCTTAAGCCGAATGCACTGATCTTCACGTCAACATCATCTATACTTTAGTTCTAGTTTTGCACGACTGTCCGATTATATTAAGGCATCGCTTGCATTACGTGAGTTGGCATGGCAACCGCCTCTTCCTCTCGCAGATGGCTTAAGCCGAATGCACTGATCTTCACGTCAACATCATCTATATACTTTAGTTCTAGTTTTGCACGACTGTCCGATTATATTAAGGCATCGTTTGCATTACGTGCTCATAAGAGGCCTTTTTACTGCAGCGCAGGAAAGGTGCAACACGACTAAAGAAGTGCGAATCAAGGGAGTCACTGCAGGTTTATTATTTCACAGTTGCATGGTTTTTTTAATACTGTATTTGAAGCGTGGAGGTTGAAGATGCAATGCTTTGTGGGATGGCGAGTAGGAGTAATATTAATCTTGGCACTTTTGTGATGAAGTTGGAAAGCAGAGCATCATGTGAATTTTCCATAAATGCATATTCAAAGTGTGCTCAGATTCGCTGCTGTCGCCAGCTCTCTTATCTCATTTGTACAGTGTTACTGTCCAGCTGTACTCCATCTGTCTGTACGCGCTGGAGGAACTGATAAACACCGGAGAGCAGCTCATCCGTCTCTCTCAGCTCAACCACACGCTCTGGTCCTGACAGTTCTGAGATGTTGAGCATCCTCATGAGAGGCTCTGGGTTTTTTTTTTATCACTGTCCAACCGACACTTAAATCCTATATGTTTGGATTGTGTAAATAAAAACACAGATGTCGTGTACGTGCCAAGTTTAACGTCTCACTTTGGTGTTTTACTGAGCATCGTATTGCATTAACCCTCTTTTTGACCAAAAACAATTTACGTTTTGTTTTTAGAATTTTTTACTTTATCGGAATGGTATGAAACTTTGTAAAACGAGCCGTTTTAGGTAGGTGTGGCTGACTCTTAACTTTTATAAAGAATATCTCTTTGGATTTGAGACTTTAGTCTTTGCAACTTTACAGATCTTCTTTATGCACCAAGAGCTTGTAACACTCCAAAGAGAAAGGAAAGATTGAAATCACATCATATGCCCCCTTTAAAGAGTGTGAAAAACACATTATTGTAAGACATATTGTTTGTATTTCGCTATAAAACTGACAGAATTTGAAAGCTGAGACTTTGTTTTATATTAAAAGTACCAAAAGCACAATGCTTACTGCTTTACTCTTTTAATTTTGACTCTATTCTCAAAATATTATGACTTTATTCTCATAATCTTTTTATTATAATTTTTTTACGCAGCACTAAAACACTGTTGTAAATTTGGAACACAACATGTAAGCGAATATTAAGGGATTTTTTTTAATTTACCGATAACGGATATATTTGTAGCACTTTTGCATATTTATCAGCTGATATTGTATATTTATTTGTGCATGCTCATTTTCTTTTTTTACATTTAAATGACCTTTGTCTATCTACTGACACATAAATCCTTAAGATATTTTACATTTATCAGTGAGAGTATTTTTGTAAATTAATCAGCTGATATTTATTTATTTGTGCATGCTCATTTCTTCTATTTTTAAATTGAAAAAAACCTTTGTCAGCCTCTACTGACACTTAAATCCCATAAGATATTTTACATTCATGGGTAATTGTAATTCTGTAAATTTATCTGCTTATTTTTATTTATTAGTGCATGTCATTTCCTCTATTTTTGCATTTAAATACCTTTGTTGGCATCTAGCATTTAAGATTAATATTTTATTTATTATATAAATCATTTACAATTTACAATAACAACATTAAATTTTACTGAATTTTATCTTACTTTCTATATATATATATATATATATATATATTGCATTTTAAATAATTATTAAGTTGGCCTAGGATAATTTCTATTATAATTCCTCAAAAGGACAGATTATAATGATCTTTTCTGTCACTTTTGATCAATTTAATGCATAAATATGTATTGAATCCATTGTGCAGCCCTGTATCACTTATTCTCAAATAAACATCATTCTCATCTGTGATGTTCTTCAACTCCAAACTCACCTTTATTTTGTATTTTTTTTATTTGGATCTGGGTTTACTTTTACTTGTTCTCATGCTCTGGGCAAGTCGGAGCGATGCTCTCGGTCAGCTGTGAGGATGTGATGTTTCGTGATTTCAGTATGTTGCATGAGAAACCCTGTGGGAACTTATTGAACATGCCTTGCATTTACTCTTTAATATTTATGCAGTTCCAGACTCGTTGGAAATGGACAGTCCAGTGGGGTATGTGAAGTGTGATGCAGTGTGTGTCCATGTGTGTTAGGCTTGCTAAAAATGTATTTATGCTACTGGTTTTGTCATTCAGAGACTACAGTAGTTGACATGCCAGTGTTTTCCTCTCTGAAATAATCAGCATCAGTGCTCTTTGCTGTTTCTGGCTTATCCAGCGCTGTGTAGATGAATGTGTTTGAGTGGAGAGAAGATCCACGCAGATGAGATGATTTAAGTGTGAAACTAAAGCATCTCTGATGCCAGATTCAGGCTCCTGCATTGTCATAAACGATGCAAAACCTGTGGGCGACACTTGATTAGTTTCAGGGGGTTTTGCAAGAAATATGACCCCTGAATGGGCTCAGACCATCTCAGATATGCATGCAAAACAGATTCACTTTATTTTCACTTAATCCCAAATAAATTTGTTTTTACAGGTTATTGTATAAAGCTAATATCACTTTATGAAGCTTGTAAACAGTAGAGCACAAATGAAGTCTTGAGATTTACAGCTAGCACCATATTGGTTATTGACTGATTTTAGAGAATTTGTACTTATCGCACTGTTGGTCGATATTGAATATTTATATTGCATGAATTTAAATGATTTTATGTTGTCGCATCCTTAAGAAATCTAAAACATTTGAATTATAGAAAATTCACTTTGAAAGATCTATACGTAAATTCATTCTACTTATTATTTTATTAATTAATTAAAGCGATAGTTGTCAGTTACTTGTTCTAAACATATATGCTGTGCAAAACTTTGAGGTTGGTATGGTTTTTTGCTCACCAATGCTGCATTTATTTGGTCAAAAATACAGTAATAAATGTGAACTATTATTACAATTCAAAATAACTGTTTTCTATGTGAATATCTATTAAACTGTAATTTATTCCTGTGATGCAAAGCTGGATTTTCAGCATCATTACTCCAGTCTTCAGTGTCACGTGATCTTCAGAAATCATACTAATATGCTGATTTGCTGCTCAAGAAACATTTCTGATTATTATCACTGTTGAAGACAGTTGTGCTGCCCAATAATTTTGTGGAAACTGTAATACATTTTATTTTTCAGGATTCACAAATTAATAGAAAGTTTAAAAGAACAGCATTTATTTGAAATAGAACTCTTTTGTAACATTATAAATGTCTTTAATTTAATGCATCCTGTTTTTTATATACAAAATGAAGTGGATGAGATATGGGTGGAAGCTCACGAAAGTATCATAAAAATAGCACATACAAATTGTGCGCTTTATAACAAGTCTTCTAAAGCCGTGCAGTTGCTTTTCTGTGAGTAGAAGCTGCGTTGTTTCTCACATATTTGTTCTCTGTGTCAGATCTGAAAGTGTGAGAGTGGCAGGGATTGGAGAACTGGGACAGTCTCTCTAATACTCTTAACGATACCAGACCTTCTCTCAGTCTGAACACCGCTGGCTTACAGGATCCAATTAAGCCATAAACACGCAGACGACTGAAGTCGAGAGTGTGAGAGTGTGTGTGTGTGTGTGAGTGTGTGTGTGTGAGTGTGAGTGTATGTGTGTGTGTGTGTGTGTGTGTGTGTGTGTGTGTGTGTGTGTGTGTGAGTGAGTGTGAGTGTGTGTGTGTGTGTGTGTGTGTGTGTGTGTGTGTGTGTGTGTGTGTGTGTGTGTGTGTGTATGTGTGTGTGTGTGTGTTTGTGTGTGTGTGTGTGTGGCCTCATTAAATGGTGTCCGCTCTCTTGCATCAGGGCCAGTGTGAGCACAGGAAGTGTTGAGTGTTCAAGCGTTAATCAGTAACACATTTGAGCGAGTCCTGGCGCTGCACTAATTAACCAGAGCATGAGTTGGTTGCAACTGCTGAGCTGCTCTTCCTGTGTGTTCCTGTGTAGTTTTGTGTTTGTTGCAAAGAATAGACGAGAAAGAATATTGTTCATCGTCTCCATCACAACTGCAACTTGAGAGTGAAAATATTGTAATAAATAATTAATAATCAAATAAATATACACTACCAGTCAAAAGTTTGTAATTAAGATTTTTTTTCTCTTTTGCTCAACAAGGCTGTGTTTATTTGCTCAAAAATACAGTAAAATTGTGAAATATTATTATAATTGAAAATAGCTGTTTTCTATGCGAATATCTGTTAAAATGTAATTTATTTCTGTGATCAAAGCTGAATTTTCAGCATCATTACTCCAGTCTTCAGTGTCACATGATCCTTCAGAAATCATTCTAATAGGCTGCTCTTAATTGTTAATAATAAAATAGTTTTTCCTGCTTAATACTTTTGTGGAAACCATGCTTTTTCAGTATTTTTTGATGAATAGAAAGTTCAAAAGAACAGCATTTATTTGAAATAGAAATCTTTTGTAACATAAATGCCTTTACTTTACCTTTGCTTAAGAAACAGGGTTTGGATGAAGTTTGCCTTAATAATTATCGGCCTGTCTCTAAGCTTTCGTTTTTATCAAAACTTTTAGAAAAAGTTATATACTCACAATTGATCTCATTTTTGAATGTAGCTAAGTTAACAGAACCTCTCCAATCTGGTTTCTCTGCCAGTCTGAGTCTGCCTTGCATAAAGTGTTCAATGACATTTTATTTGCAGTTGATGGTGGTAAAGCTACAGTTCTGTTGCTTCTTGATCTTACAGCCGCCTTCGATACAGTCGATCATAATGTTCTTCTTTGGCGGTTAGAGCATCTGATTGGTATCAGGCGTACTGGTTTAAAATGGTTCAGTTCATATCTTAGACACAGGTCTTTTTCTGTTGAGTTAGGTAAGTTCTCTTCATCTGTTGCTCCTATTATCTGTGGAGTACCTCAAGGATCCATTTTAGGTCCACTTCTTTTTAATTTATATATGCGACCTTTGGGAGATATTGTTAGGAGGCATAACGTTTCATTTCACTTATATGCTGATGACACTCAGCTGTACCTACCTTTGAAAGCTGGCGTCTCCATTAAACCCTTATTGGCCTGCCTTGGGGACATTAAGGGTGTATTCACACCTGTCTTGTTTGGTTCGATTGAATCGAACTCAAGTTCGTTTCCCCTCTTGGTGCGGACCTTTTTGGCAGGTGTGAATACAGCAATCGCACTCGGGTGTGGATCAAACAACCGTACCGAGACCCAGCTGAAGAGGTTGGGAAGAGGTCGCTTCCAAACAAACTCTGGTACGGTTCGTTTAAGGTGTGAATATGACCCGACCTCTACCCAATTGTAGAAATCACGCTCCGAAACAGACAGTTCGCGGATATAGTGCTGTTATTTGCGTTTCAATGGCTTAAATCACTTGTTCTTAAACCACAATGCTTAATCAACTTAATCAGCTTGGAATCAACTGCCACTGGACATCCGCCTTGCACCTTCTATTGTAACTTTTAAAACAATGTTGAAAACATATCTTTACTCCCAGGCATTCTAATTTGATTTTATTTATGTTTTATTTTATAGTTTTATGGTTTGTCTTGCTTGTCTTATGTTTTAACTCTGATTCTGTTCAGCACTTTGGCCAGCTTTGCTGAGATAAATGTGCTATATAAATACACTTTACTTACTTACTATCACTTTTTTTATTTTTTTTATTTTTACAAAAATCAATTTACTGCATTGTTGCTGAATAAAAGCATTATTTATTTGTTTTCAACATTGATGATAATCAGAAATGTTTCTTGAGCAGCAAATCAGCATATTAGAATGATTTCTGAAGATCATGTGACACTGAAGACTGCAGTAATGATGCTGAAAATCCAGCTTTGATCACAAAAATAAATTACAGTTTAACAGAGATTCACATAGAAAACAGCTATTTAGAATGGTAATAATATTTCAATATTTAATATTGCTTTTTTACTGTATTTTTCATCAAATGATGTGCATAAGAGATTCCAAAATATCTTAAAGGAACAGTTTGCCCCACAATGAAAATTCTGTCATCATTTACTCACTCTCAAGTCGTTCCAAACCTGCATGAATTTCTTTCAGCTGTTGAACACAAAAGAAGATATTTTGAAGAATGTTAATAACTAGACAGTTGATGGTAGCCATAGACTTCCATAGACATAGAAAAAAAAATAAAATGGAAGTCAGTGGCTACCGTTAACTGTTTGGGTGCCAACATTCTTCTTTTGTGTTCAGCAGAAGAAAGAAACTCATACAAGTTTGGTACAACATGAGGGTGAGTAAATGATGATTTTTGTGTGAACTATAACTTGAATCATTCCAAACTGACACGCTAGTGCAAAATATGAAGAGCTAGGATTATGTAACTGATTGCACAGAATATGCAGTCACCGGTTCTTTTGTTTGCATGCTAATGCAGAATCTGTTACCTGCAGCATATTTGGGATGTGTGGTCATGTTTGTGTGCGTCTCTAATGGGACTCTGAGCAGCGGAAAGAGTGTGCAGGATTGCATAGATTCTCCATGTCCTCGTCAATGATAAACAGCCGTCTGCCCGTGATTGACACGCTCTTCATTTACCATGAAGATGGACATGGTCACAAAGTCACGCAAGCATGCTTAATGTAGCTCCGGCGCCGCGGAACTGCTCGTGATTAGGAGCGGCTGAGGCACAGATGAGGAGTTATTATTGGATTTATGGCTGTGGAATCTCATCTTTCTGGGAAAGTAAATGTTCTGCATACTGTGGATTCGCTGCTGGCACAAGAGGAATTCCCTTGACATGCTTTCGTTATCTGAAAAAAAAAAAAAAAAGAAATGTTATTGTTTACTGAATTTTGGTATTTCACTGATATCATGAAAAGTGAGCCAAATAATTTGGTTTTAAATAAAATATAATCTAATAACATGGCCTAAAATTATTAACTAAGGCGGGACATGGTGTGTTTAATACATTTTATAAGTCATTCATTCATTCGTTCGTTCGTTCGTTTGTTCGTTCGTTCGTTCATTCATGCATTCATAAGGGGGGTTTCTTCAGCTATGGGCAATAATGAAATAATTAGTAATGCAGATTAGTAGACATATGCATCACATGGGAAATAATAATAATAATTATTATTTATTTATTTTTCCTGAAAGGCATGAATATGTCCACCACAGTGTCATTTACATCGCTTCTCAAATCATGTATTGTGTTTCTTATTATTCTGTGGTGGAAATTTTTGGAGTAAAATTGCCAACTTTTTGGTTCTTTCACAGTTAGAATTTTATGTCTCCTTAATTACACACAATTATCATTTTAACACTTTTTGTATATATTTTTTGTACATTTATTTATTAATTTATTATTGGGGTAATTTGACATTTGAAATTACAGCTTGAAAATTAGTACAATAACTTTTATGAAAAAAAGGCAAATTATTGAGGTGCAAATGACACATTTTAAAGATTTAAAGATCTATCCATCCATCCATTCATCCATCCATGATCTACATATTACATAAGGGCATTAAAGTCTATATGTAAGCTATTTGAAATATACGAAGGAATATAATTTGAAATATATGAAAAAAAAGAAGACATGTCAAAAGTTTCCAGAACAATTTTAATGCGTCCTCAAAACAAGAAGAAAAACCTGTGTGAATTATGAAAACCTGGTTAAATCTGTTAGGTTTTATAGTGTGCTTTGATGCCTTCAGGCTTTTTACAGCAGTCCAGCAAAGTAATTGGCAGCACTAGATACACTAGAATAACTCAACTAAAGCACCAGTGTTTTTCTGTTCACTCTTTACAAAGTCTTTTGTCAGTCCGCGTGTGGGATGCAGAGACCCCTGTGGGACAACGGTTGAAAATCAGAAGGACAAACACTAAACGCAGAGCTGACTGTCTCCATATATTAATGTACCGCTGAGTTATTAATGGCCCAATTAGAGTTTCATATGTCAGTGTGAAATGCAATTAATTTTACTCTCATAGTCTGATTAAAACAGGATATTCAAGTCAGATCTATCTAGCGCTTTTCACAATACACATCAAAGCAGATTTACACAAATTCATGATTTTAATTTCTAAGATCTTAATATTGTCATGCCTTATAATTGCATTTAGCAGATTAGAGCAGGACGAAAATATATTTTACATATTATCGTCGGATATAAACAATCAAGCAGTTGAGATTCGCTGTATAGTATATACCTCCTTCAGGGAACGAGGGTTACATACGTAACCGAGACGTTACGTGAGAATGTTGTATGTATGCGGATAAAGTTGGACATACTTACATATCCTATATATGCATATATGCATATAGTTAGATTTTGTGATGAAATAAAGGCAGTTGAGATTCAAAGCAGAAATCTAGAGCAAGTTTAGTTTTATCCAATGAAAACTGATTTGTTTATGAAAAGTGGTCTATATATGGCTGAAAATAAAAAATAAAAAGAAACAGCTGAAAAGGAGGTCAAAGACTGAAACTGAGAGAAAGATTGAGATTCTTCCAACACATCTACACGGTTTGTTCTGCAGATCCTGTTTTGTGCTGTATTTACAGATGAGTTGGGATTTCAGACCTCCCACAGTCATCGGTTTCTGTGTCAGACGTGACAGAAATGCTTTGATTTGAATTGTTTTACCCTTTGAGGCATCTGCATTGCACATGGTTGATGTATAGCTGTAAGACTGACTTCCTCAGTGCGCCACATTCATTAATATTTATGCACTTTTTTTGCATTTCCGCATAAATGTCTGTGCAGATTTCTCCATGTGTGTTAGCACATCTCGTCTCGATGAAATGACGTGAGAAATTCAATTCTAAGATCAGTCATTGATCTTGTTTCCACTCCCACCTGTCCTCTGCCAGCGCTCTGATGTCTTCATGGCTCACGGTGGGAGGACAGATGACGGCGGCTGCGTGTGTGTCGGAGAGGGAAATGCAGTCTTTCTTGACCTATTGTCATGACTAAGATCATATCCAATCTGTTTTAACAGACTGCAGTCCTCTCTATGCTTGTTTGAACGTCTCTGACATGTATGTCGTAGTTTGATGTACATTCTCTGAAGATCTTTGACCTACAATTGTTAAACAATTTGTATGTCCAAAACAGATTTAATTTAATTTTATTTATTTATTTATTTTATTTTATTTTATTTTATTTTATTTTATTTTTTATGTTTTATGTTTTATGTTTTATTTTATTTTTTTATTTAATTTTATTTATTAATTCAGCTCTAAGCAGCTCTACAGAAGACAATAGGGTCAGTTCAGTGTTCATTCTATTCAGTTCAATAACCCTACATTATTATGATAGTATGGTCATAAAAATCATATAGCACTAAGTAATTTTTTCAAGACATTTAACTATAAAATGGTTTATATATTTTAAAAACATGGGGTAATTTCTAGTTTTTTTGGGTTGTTCTGTGAATTAAATATTTGAGGTATATTTAAATGAATTTAAAATTATACATTTGTCATTCTTTGAATGTCCTTTGATTATTGGTTATATTCTAAATGTAAAATCGGATTTAAAGTTTTGAAGTGGTAAAAAAAAAGTCTCTGTATGAAAAATTTAAGGGGGTCTGAATACTTTCCGTACCCACTGTATATAAACTTTATAAACTTTTAGCATAAATGCACTTGTAGCATTTAAAATGATTGATTTTATTTTTCAATGTTCTATTTTTTTTAAATTTAATTAGACAATATAGCATTTAATTAATATCTGCCCTTTATTGGTTACAGATCATAAGATGAAAATAATTATATGCCAAAATTTTAATATAGGTGAATTCCTAGCTAAAACAATAGTTTTAATTCTGAACTCATAATTAATAAATAAAAATTACATTTAAAAAAAAAATATATAATAATTTAATTCTGAACTTGTATGACTTTCTTTTTTATGTGTAACTTAAAAGTTTGAGGAATGTGTTTGCTATGACTGGGTCTGTCATGCTCCCAATTGACAAAAACATGAAATAAATAAATAATAAATAAAAATAATTGTGTGCCGAACAAACTGAAATTTAACTCATTATTCACTGAAAATTTTGAGAATTATTTGTTGTGGCAGCTAATGGCTCCTGATTTGCAGTCCATTTGATTTTTGTTCTTTGATCTTTGACAAACTGACGTAATTACATTTTTTGGAGCTCTGTCCCTTTAAACAGTCTTTAACATCGACGGATTTGAATAAATTGTGAAGTTTGGAAGTGAAATGTCGTGCGATGATAACTGCATGTGCATTTGCATATCTTCAAAACTCTTTTCTGTCGCCACAGGAGTGGCGAGACCTGCACGGCCCACCCTCATAAATCCTCATTCACACAGGGCTAAAAATAGCTGCAGGAGAGCGGGAAAGTGGGAAAAAATAGCTGGTTTTCTAAGCAGATTTGCCGCGAGCTTTGCCGGTGTGCATTTGTGAGCCAGAACTGCTTTAGTTAGAGGTCTTGCTGCATCGATCAAGCATTAACATGCATGTTCGGACTGTTTTTTGACGCCTTGGACATGTTATTTGCGTGTGTGCAGATGTCCTGTGGTTATATAAGCTGCGTAACTTGAGGGAGCCAGTGCCAGACCTCCGACTGACTCATACTGGCACAAGGGAGCTTCACTCAAGACATGGTTTGTTTTCCTGATGCTCATATTTAAGGGGGACTTGAGAGAGTCTGTCCTGCAGTGATTAATTAAATGCTCTGCTCCTTCATCACTGCCTGATTTCACATCATATGGAACAGGTTGAAGTGACCATGTGGCTTATTCTGGACGAGAACCAGAGCGGAAAACAAGCCGTTTGAATGACAAGAGTTTGCATTTGTTTATATGACGATGTGGCAGGGTCGGACATTAACGATGGATTGGTGCAAAAACCACATTACAAAAATACAAATTAAAATGTACAAAAAGAAACACATGCACAGTACATATATATGGGTCAGACATTTTGGTGTTCGCATCAAATTAAATTGACAAAAGTGATTTTATATACACAGAATGCATATTACTTTAATGTTTTCAAATAAAATTTAAAAATAATAAAATGTCAAAAAAAAAACTAGGGCTAGGTAGTCAAAGACTATGTCCCTGTATGTGCAAACCAACTCTCATGAGTGAGCTAGAATAAGACAGTCGTCGAGAATGAGAATGCAAATGCCCACTTCCCAAAGAGGGGCAAGTGCAGCCTCCACGACTTTCAAAAAGAAGCTAGGAGACTCTAACTTAACTAAGCATCCAGACATCTTGCCAACAGTCTCAGTGGAACTACATTCGACGTACCTGGGGCAGGGTTCCCGCGGCTTTGCGGAACAGAAGTCACAGGACCAGAGGACATACGTTCTTTGGGGCGCACAGTGCCTTGTCCGCCAGGTCTGTCAAAGAAGTCACTGACAAATGCGGGAACCAGAGTTCGCAGACTCAATGACTGACCTGTTGCATCAGAACATGAGGAGGCTGAGAATCTGCATCCGAACAGGCGGAAGTGGAGCTAGGCTGGTCAGTTAATCCCTCTTCCCCGGGTCACCCATCTGAGGTTCGCTACAAAGCCTTTCTTCGGTTCTTAGCATCCTGAGGACGGGCTGACGGTGCCACTTTCCTGCGAGTGACTGTCTGCTGTTCAGGCTTGACTGCCGGCCCAGACAGGGGACAAACAGACAGAGGCTGCTGCTTCAGGGGTGCAGGGGTAGAACCTGACCCACGCTGAGGCAGGAAGAGTTTAATAGCCTCCGTTTGTTTTTAACCGTGGAGAAATGCAGTGTAAATCATTCAATGGTGTCGCCAAAGAGACCAACCTGAGAAATGGGGCGTTGAGAAAGCGCACTTTCTCAGCATCCCGCATCTCTGCCAGATTGAGTCTAAACCACAGGTGGAGCTCCTGGACCACTAATGTGGACACCGCCCTCCCCAGAGCATGCACCGTGCATGCAGTTCCTTGGGACCACCGTTGTGCATACCTGCAGGACAGCCATGGCGTGCAGAGCGGACACAGCTTGTCCAGAAGCAGTATAAGCTCTCGCCACAAAGGACGAGGTAACTAATATGCTCTAGACGGGAGTCTCGGACGGCCCCTCCAGGCGACGGCATCTTGCAAATGCACCATAATCGCTCTTTCCACTTGGGGAACCCCCGTATATTCCCTCGCTGGACCGCTGTCAAGGATGGTGAGAACGGAGGAACCGGTGTATCGTGTAATGGCAGAAAGGTGCCTTCCACGATTTCATCAGCTCCCTCGTGCACTTCCAGGAAGAAAGGAACTGGGGCGGAGCGCGGCTGAGTGTCGCACTCGGTCTCCAAGAACCAGTCATCCAAGCGAGAGCGCTCAGGACAGGGTGGAGGAGTCCACTCAAGCCTGATGTTCTCTGCTGCCTGGGTAAGTATGGCTGCCATCTCAGCGTCAGACTCCGACTTAGTCGAGTCATCTGCTTCCGATCAGTCAGACCCACCCCCGATGCTGCGATAGACAACTCATCCTCATCACGAGCCCCGAATGAGAGATCGAACCCACACTGAGCCGGGTTCTCAAACTCACCCAGGAACTCTTACTGGAGAACACGTGCGGTTGGAGGAACAAGAGGTCCGCGGGAATTCATCCCACAACATCTCCTTGCTCTCCTTCAGTGCTCATCATCGATGCCTCGTACCCAGAAGTAGAAGGGCCAGGATGGGAAGCAGCTGAGTTTGACTCATGGTCTTTATAAAAAAGAACGCGAGTGCAAAGTGCCGATAGCCATGTCCTCACAAGAAGAACACTAACCATCCACAAAAGCTGCTTCAGCATGGACGCAGCCCAAACACTGAGCACAGCAATCGTGCCCGTCAGAGGGTGAGATGAACAGAAGGACACGGATGTAAAGGCATGTTGTAAACACACACACATCAATCCGTGAAGCTTTTTGAGAGAAATTGCTCTTCTAAGAGGAAATTTGCTCTCAAAGATCGCTGTTGAAGCACCCAGGGTTACTCTGACTACACTTATCTGTGTATGTGCAAGGGAGAAACTGCTGCTTGTGCCATAGATCCAACGACGAGGAGATTGAGAGGTGAATGCAGTGCTGCATCTCCCAAAGAGACGCTGCTTCTGCTCCAAAGAACAGAACGAGTGAGCAATACCTGGATGTCTGGGGCGTGGCCAGCTTTGCAAATTTTGCTCGCCAATTTCATTGGCCTTTTTTCAATGATGTCAGAGGTGTCTGGGCTCCCAAGTGTGACCCTAAAGCCTGTGTTATACTTTCCGCGTGCGCTAGTCCGCTAGTATCCGCTATGGTGCGCGTGACGTAAAAATCGTCATCGGAGAGTGTGCGCGGAGGCTCTGAGCGGACATCCGCGTGCCTCCCATTTTTTGTGACCGCGCGGACAAGTACGCACGGTCAGTAGGCCACTGCGCATGCGCAGGCTGTGTGAAGAAGCCCGTTGCTACTCGAACCTGTACAATCCGTTGATAAAACAATATAAAGACAGCCAGATGTGCAATAACTCTGGGCAATTCTTTGTTCACATGTTTGTTTATTGTTCAAGCCGATCTACTACGCATGTATGGAACACGTCCGCGGAGCGGACAGTTTCGGTAGTATAATTGCAAGTAGTCCGGATTGTACGCGCGGAAAGTATAACACAGGCTTTACTGTCGGAAATTCTACACAACATCAAAGTGACCAACTGAAAGGGAAATATATTATTATAATTATTTTATATGATATATTATGATGATTTAAAATGACTTACAAATACAAATTATTTAAAAATAATAAAATAATTAATATAATATAAAATACCATAGACAGAAGTTTATACTAATATTAAATATAAAATAAAATATAGAAGTCAGTGTGGCTGAGGGGCTTGGTCTGGTGCGAATCTGGTAATTGTCTCTCTTTATTATTATTTCTGTCATTTGATGGCCAGAGTTTGCATTTGTTTTTATGACACTGTGGCGGGGTCGGAAATTAACTGTGACTTGTTGCAAAAATGCAACTAAAATCTTCTCGAATTCAAAATAAGGTGACAAAAAATGGCCAATTGAACTGCATCTATTACGGCTGTTGCAATTAAAGTTAAATGTGAAAATGAATGTAAAGTGGCATTACATTTAGAGCTGCCTACGTTGCATCAGATTTCTTTGTGCATGTTGTTTTTCAGCATTGCGCATTATAACCAATCACCAATGAAAACGCCGGAGTTTTGTTCAGTTTTGTTCACTCACTGACTAAATTCTCTCATCATAAACAATGAAGTACACATGTGATGTAAGATATTCATTTCGCAGTGATTACAACAGGAGTGCAGAAGTCAACGCTGAACTGAAGTCATGGAGTGCTTCAGTGATTGGAACGTTCTTTGCTCACTTTCTGTATTGCATATAATTTATTCCCAGTTTGAATATACTTTTTTCTTGCTATTATATACACATCTGTAAGCACATATTAGTTGAAATTTGTATTACTGCAAGTCATGATGTTGCTGCACAACCATAAACAACATCTCCTTTCTTCCTTTTTGTCTGTGATATGCATCAGTCGATTGGTAGGCGTGCCATCTGAGGTTAATAACAGCATGGCTGTTAATCTCTGAGCATGTCTGCAATTTATCTGACAGGTTTATTGTCACACTGTTTTCTCCTCAAGCGCACACAGGGTTATTGGAGCTCTATTTCATGCCACTGGGTGCCTGGAGTCAGAGGTCAAACTGATCAGAAACGTCATTGGCTGTGGCTCATTAAACTGCGTTCATGCCTGTGTTGAACTTTATCATGCGTCAGTGACATGAGGCATTAGCTGTAGGTCTGCTTGACCCAATCTCACCCCGTTTATTTGACACAATAAGTTCAGAGCTCAGAAGGGTCCGACACCTCATCAGATGGCTACGCTAGCGTAAAGCTCATCTGCTGTCCCCTGCAGCACCAATCCACTCCTTTTAGTTTCATCTTTCGCTCTGCTAGAATTGCAAAACAAGGTTAAAGAATGGAAATGCTTAAAGAAAAAAAGAAACAAACATTTATATATAAAAACATACATATTATTTTATATTTTTTATATATTATTTTTAAATTTTTTATTTAATAAAAAAAAATGATTTAAAGATAAAAATTACTATCAAATATAAATTATTTTAAAATTTAGGTTATTTAAAAATAATTAATATAATATAAAATCTCTTAAATTAACATCGTATATTATATAAATGATTAATTATCACATTATATTAATTAGTATTTAATTAATTAATTATTTTATTTTAATTTAGATTTTAGTATAAATTAAAATAAGTAAATGATAAGTTTTAATAAAAATTTTAATAATCAAAGTATATATATATATATATATATATATATATA
>NW_015661123.1:112446-123933 GCF_001515625.1 Sinocyclocheilus rhinocerous | reverse complement strand
TTTTCGGTTTTGCATTGAAATAATTTCTGTTTGTTTTATTTCTCTCTGAATTGGCTCTGTGTGTCCGTGAGTCTACGTGTTGATGAGGAAATGTCTCCTCGCTTATAACGTGCATTTCAAAAAGTAAGCGTTTTTTAAATTAAAATAAATAAACTTTCTTTTTGCACACATCACTGGCTTCACTATCAACAGCCTGAGTCTGAATAATCTGAATAATGAAAGACTTGTTAGAGGAGGTGTCTAATTATGCAGATCGTTAAGACTGTCAATATGAAAGGCCTTTTCATGTTGTGTATCAATGATCCGCGTCTTCGACCTGCATTCAGTGCATCTAGCTCTGAGACTGTTATCTTGAAAAGAAGAGGTTGTCTCTTATATTTATTCCATTCCTCCTCAGTAGTTTTCAATTGCAGTGAGTGTCTGACAGATGGGCCTGCAGGAGCAAGCTGCATCTCGAGGCTCAGAGCTAAAGCCTAGCACTGAACAAAAGTGATGGTCATGGTGGTCGTAATCAGAGGCATCTGTTCGTCTTCGTGTTTCATGTGTCATTCCTGGTTGTGTGGATTTGAGGAATGATATTTGGGTCGTATGTCTCCATGGTCACCGAAATCCATTAGAAGTCCTTCCAAATCTGAGAAATGTGTATCTCAATGAACTTTTCCACGACATTCTAATTTATTGAGATGCTCCTGTACATAATAAGCAAATTTGTGAAAATCACTTCAATTTAAAGCCAAAATGCCATTTGGAGTCTAAGGTCATTCTCAAATCATGCTGGATAGTATGATCAGTCAGATTTTTATGCTTTTATGTTTTATTTGTGATGATTGGGTGAAATTTCAGCTATTTTGGGCAGATTTGCCCATCAATTAAAAGTTGTCTGAAGGTCGAATTGTAATTCTGGATTTAAAATCCACATTAAACCTGAAAAAAAAAATTATAATAAATAAATAAATACAAATTTGGTTTTAGTTTAAATAAATAAATCTAATGAAAATATAAAAAAATAAAATGTTTTTGGATTTAAAGTAAACAAGATATTTCAGACTGTGACTGTTGTAATGTGCATAATATGCAATTTAAAGCCAAAATGCTCTATGGATTCTCAAATCATGCTGGATAACATAATCATGAGTCAGATTGTTATTCTAATAATTTTTTAATTTATGATTTTGGGGTGAAGTTTAAGCTGTTTTGATCAATACAGTGGTGTCTCAAAGTCAAATTGATATTCTGGGATTCAAAATCTAATCATTACTGCATTATTTCAAGATAGTGAAATAATGCACAATTTTTGCCATTCGCTTCAGTTTAAAGCCAAAATTCCATTTGGATTCTCAGATCATTGTCAAATCACGCTGGATAACTTGATCACCAATCAGATTGTAATGCAAATAAAGTAATTATTATTATATTTATAAAAATGCATGAAATTAGAATGAGAAAGAAATAGAAAACAGAAGCATTTTCACTCAGGCGTATGGTAGCACCTTTACCTTTTATCTGTGAATGATAATGTCTAATAGATATTCTGAGTACCTGTAATGATCCATAACAATGTGAAATCCATCTCCATTTGTTGGATCCCTCTCTCTGAAGCTCTCATAAGGCGCACATATTCCCGTGCACATCTGTCAGTGTTCAGGAGTCCAGCTGTGGAGACTCACTAATCAAGCAGATCTCATTATGAACAGATAATGACTGAGGCTTTGAGCTGAATGGAGCAGGACATCGTGATGAGCCGTTATTTCCATTACAGGCCGATCTGAATGCACATATTGAAGTGGACGGATGTGCATGAAGTGTTTCTGTAAAGAGATGACCATTGTTCCTTAAAAGGCATAAAACAGCACTAGTTTCATGTTCTCAAGTGTAACTTCTGACTCTTTTCTTATCTTTTCTTCAGCGGATCCGCAGGGGCTTGTGAAATCCCAGTTCACACACACATGCACTTTGCTGCTGTGCTCTTTAAATTGACAGTGTCCTCTAGTCATGAAGAGTTTTCTAAGCTCGCTCTCTTCACACCCCAGTGAGAATAGATTTTCAAGTGATGTGGTCTCTTTGCTTTGAAGAAAAAAAAAAATCAGTTCTTCCTGCAACCATCCTAAAAAAAACCAAAAAAACAAGTATGTCAGACAACACTATCTAATCTGAAAGATTGGATAGTTATTCATTGCTTGCACCAAAAATAAAGTCACCCAGACATAATTGTTGTAAAAACAACAACAAAAATATAACAGTTATTTCTAGTGAGTGAAAATGGTTTTATACAACAGTTCAAAAAACAAGTTAATATTCAGCAAGTTACATTTTAAACACAATATTGACAGATATGCTCCGCCAGGTGTTTCATTTCTAAATAAATTCACTGAATCATTCATAAAGACAGTTACTTGTTTCTTTTCTGAATGAATCCTTGTTGTATGAATCATTTGAATGGTATAATTCAATGACTTGCTCATAAGGACAGTGAATTAATCAGTTTTTGAATCAGTCGTTCAAGTGAATGATTCACTGACTCACGCATGAAGACAGTCACTTGTTTGTTCCTTTGAATGAATCATTTGAATAAATGATTCAGTGACTCACTCGTGAAGTTACTTGTTTTGCTCCTGAATAATTCACTGTTTTTGAACAAATCATCTGAGTGAACGTTTCAGTGATCTCACTTATAATGAGTCACTTATTGTGTTTTTGAACTACTATTTGAGTAAATGTTTCTGTGACTTGCTCATGAAGACAGTTATTTGTTTCTTTCCTGAATAAACCCGTGTTTTTGAACATCCGTTTGAGTAAAATGAATCAGTGACTCACTCATAGTCTGTTATTGTTTATTTTTTTCCTGAATGAATCAGTGTATTTTAACAACTGTTTGAGTGAATGATTCAGTGACTCAGTCATGAAGCTTTACTTGCTTCATTCCTGAAAGACTCCGTGTTGTTGAATAGATTGTTTGAAGGAATGATTCACAAAGAGTCACTTGTTTTGTTCCTGAATGAACAAATCGGTTGAATGAATGATTCGATGACTCACTCATTGACAGCCATTTGTTGCCACCTACTGGCGTAACAATGTAACTTACAGTACGCAGTGGCTTTTTAACCAGCTATTCCCAAGATGATTTTAGTGGATTTATGAAGTCAGTCCTCCTCAAGCTGTTCATCACATTAACTAAGAACATGATCCAATAATGTTTGGCAACCACAAAGTGTCCTAATACTTTTGGTGGCTATTGAGTGTATGTTTACAATAGTATATGAAACTCGTTTATTTCAAAAGATCAATGAAGACATATAATTTTTCATGATATGATGCCTTAAAGAATGATTGAATCTTGTACTCCAAAGAGATCAGCAGCAGCAAGGGTGTTAATTGTCCCAGTGGGAGCTGCTGCGTGTCATCTGGTGTATAGAGCGCTGATAAGAGCGGTCAGTGAGCATTTATCACCCCTGTGTCCTTCCTCCATAAATCCTGCTAACGGCTTGCTCATTTGGATCGATTGCGTACGTAAGCGCTCGTAACTTACCCACAAACAAAGGACAGAGGATGACAAACATGATGCATTTCTTGCACGCTGACACATGCACAGACGCACTGCCTGTGATGAAACTGAGCAATCATTCTGTTCCCCAAAGAGATCAACACGCGTGTTTCTGTGAAATACTGGACATTCGGCTTTATGGCCTTTTTTTCTGTGTGGGTTCCACATGCACGAATACCATACTGAACACACATATTTGAATTAGTCAAGAGGAAAATGTGTCATGTTTGGGAAATAGTGGAAAGGACATGGTGTTATTTCAATGATAAAGTATCTTGTTTGAAAACATGGCGTGCATCTCATTCGACAATGCAATCGTAATGTCATAAACTCTCTGAGGACATCAGATGAGAGCAATAAATTGCAGGTATTTAACTCTATTGTCTCACATGCATATACAAACCTGACAGGGTTTTGTAGATCTCAGACCACAGTTTGATGATTTAAACACCCTATGCAATTAACATTGAAGATTAGGTTAGCTCTGAGGCCATTTATATGCTAGTATACAGATACAGTGCTGGTCAAGTTTGGAATAATTAATTATTGTTTAATGTCTCTTCTGCTCATCAAGGCTGCATTTATTTGATAAAAAAATACAGTAAAAACATAAAATTGTGAAATATTATTACAATGTAAAATAGCTGTTTTCTATGTGAATATCTGTTAAAATGTAATTTATTCTTGTGATCAAAGCTGAATTTTCAGCATCATTACTCCAGTCTTCATTCTAATATGCTGATTTTCTGCTTAGTTATTATAAGTTATTATTGGTGCTCAATTATTAAAAGGGTTCTTATTATTATCAATGTTGGAAAGAGTTTTTGCTTAATAGTGCAGAATATTTTTGTGGAAACCATGATACTTTTTTCCAGGATTTTTGATGAATAAAATGTTCAAAAAAACAGCTTTTATTTGAAATCTAAATCTTTTGTAACATTTTAAATGTTTTTACTGTCACTCTTAAAAGTGTTAAAAGGACGTTCCCCCCGTCTGCTGCCTTTTCCATCACAGCTCAAGATAGTCACATGCTGCTGGCCGTTTTGCACCAGCTGAGCAACTACTGCGATTTATTTATTGAAATATATAAGCCTAAATCACGCTCTTTTGTTTCTCTTACTAAAGTTGTTTTCTTTTCATGCATAGACTTATATCATATCTGTAGTAAAAAACAGTATAATGGTACCCCGTCTTGCTCCTCTGCATTAGTGCCCTTCATCTGTGAGTGTGTGTGTGTGTGAGTGTGTGTGTGTGTGTGTGAGTGTTTCTAAGACACACACATCAGTGTTTACAATCATGTTTCTTCTGGAATAAAGAGCGATGACGTTCTGCTGGAGGTCACACACTTTCTTCTCTGCTAAGACTGTGTGATATATTTCTTAAGTTTCTTAAATTTCTTCAAGCCTCTGCATATTACATTTATATGCAGTCCTAGAATCTGTGGAATCGATGTATGAATATTTCATGCAGTTGTTTCTGGATTATTGCACAAATGCTCGTCCCATGAGCCAAAAGCTCACAGATTTCTTGCAGATGATCTGCATTGAGGCGACTGATTATATGTTATTCTTTGACTGATGATGCATGATCAAGATATACATCAGTCAGAGGAATGCTCGTATATTCTTGAACTTTTTTTGTATGAAGCTCTTCTGTGCTTGTGTTTAATGCAGAACTTTTAGTGAATTTCTGATATTTTTCACCTGTGGTTGTGACATTTACGTTTCCTTCATATTAAGTTTTAAAGATGAAATGCCTTTGAGTTTAGTGGATGGAGACTATCTTGCAAATTGCCTGAAAGAGCTGTTATCGATTTCTTTACTGGGTGCAAGGTGACGTGAGTGTCTTCAGGCCGACGGAGCCTCTAAAGTGACAGTGACTATTGACGGGAATCAACCCTGCAGTCTCAATCTACTCTTTCATTGAAGTGAATGCAAGATATGTCAATATTTATAATAAATATATGACTCCATGTGAATATTATCTTCGTATCTGAGGTTGGTGACAGATAAGCAAGGAACGGCACACAGATAATGGAAAGGCAGTAGAAATATAAAAACTAATAATAATAATAATACATATTTGTTTATTTTGAACATATTCAAAATAATTCCTTGGTCAGATATTTCTGAATAATGACCATTACCCTGTATCTGAAAAATGTGTGTTTTCGATGTTGTCGTGATCATATTCTGTCTCACTATTTTGTATCTGTACAAGACAATGAAAATGTATGTATGTATTTATTTATTTATTTATTTATTTAACCATGTATTAAGATCAGTTCCAATAATTTATTTATTTATATAAAACCTCAAAAATACTAAAATAACTTTCTTTAATTTATTTCAATAAATAAATTAGTTAGTTCCAATACTTTATTTATATAAAACATTAAACAATACTAAAATAACTTTCTTTAATTTATTTCATTAAATAAATTACAGATATATTTATGAATATATTTATTTCTTTATTTATATTTAATAATATATTTCTTTCTTTCTTTATTTAACCTTGTGGGAACACCAAAACAATACTAAAATAAATGAATTTATTAATTTATATCAATAAATAAATTAGTTACTTATGTAAATAAATAAAATGCAAGTCGTTTATTTATTCATTTATTTTATTTAAGATCAAAGCAATACTAAAATAAATTACTTCATTAATTTATTTCCATAAACGAAATAAATCATTCATAAATTTACTTCATAAAGTATTTCCATACAGTTACTTAAGTAGATAAATAATTTTTTTTTTTGCTGGTTTAAGCTGGTTTTAGTTGGTTTAAGCTTGTCTCCCAGACCGGTTCCCCAGCCTGACCGCTGTAAAACGCCTAAAACTACAATAATTCAGCCAGGTTTGAGTGACCAGCTAACAGATGAGGCTGCAGATGAAAAAGGAAAAAGTTTTTCTGACACGTTTAGATGATTTTAACTCTTAGCCATAAAGAGCAAACAATCAATATAAGAAACAGCGTCTCCCTCAGCTCTAATGGAAGCTAAAACTGTGCCGTTTGATGCTCGTAACCACTTAAGCTTCTTTCTGCTCTCCACATGTCTCAGCCTGAACAGAAGACGACAATGTTATTACAGCCGTTTGCTTTGAAGTGAATGTTACTTGTAGCAGAATTGGACAGCAGTCACATCAATTCGGCAAAAGTTTAGTTTTAAAATTGTTTGTAGAGTATAAATAAGCAGTTGTGTCACCAAAATCATACTCAATCATCTGTACAGTGAGATGAATAATTATATCATTCATTCGATTACCATGAAAGGTGTGTTGTGAATGAAACATTTATTAGCCTGTCGTCCATTATTCGGCTAGCAGCATTTCTGTTTTTGTTTTGTAATGGTATAATGTGGCTTCTTAATGTCACATCTCTCTCTGTGCGTTTATTTATTTAGAGTGAATGCAACAGCCCGAGGAACTTTATTAATGGCAGCTCTGAAATGGATTGCATGCAATTTCACCGTGCTTGTGTTTTCAAAAGCTAATATATAAAAAAAAAAAAAAAAAAGACATGATGAAAAGAAAAGATATGGGTCGATATCAGAGACTGAACCCCATTGGCATTTGGTTTGTGTAGGTAGATATTTTCTTGGGTGACGTCTAGACAAATCGTGTCAGACTGTGTCTTTAATAATGTTTATAGATGACGCATACAAAAGGTGCGAGGCTTTTAAAGGCTCAGGCTTTCACTGTGTGTCTGATGCAGCACGTCAGATATGAGCTTTATTAAAGATGAGATCTCACTGAATTGCATTCATGTAAATGCAGCGGCTCGTCAGTTGATGCTTTTCCTGTTATTACATGGCTCTCTGGAACACTTGATTCTGATTGGTCAGATTCAGCAGTTAAATATGTTTGAATAATGACAATTACGCAGGGAAACGCTGTATTTTCACCTGAGAGATCAACATACGTTAAAGGGGTCATATGATGTTGCTAAAAAAGAACATTATTTTGTGTATTTGGTGTAATGAAATGTGTTTATGCGGTTTAAGGTTCAAAAAACACATTATTTTCCACATACTGATGTGGGGGCGTGTTAGAACGAGCCGGTTTAGGTAGGTGTGGCTGACTCTTAACTTTTATAAAGAATATCTCTTTGGATTTGAGACTTTAGTCTTTGCAACTTTACAGATCTTCTTTATGCACCAAGAGCTTGTAACACTCCAAAGAGAAAGGAACAATTGAAATCACATCATATGACCCCATTAAAAGAAAAGTATTAACTTATTTCAATAAATAAATCATGGTAAAAGTAGATAAGTCAATAAATAAAATCATACTATTTATTCATTCATTAATTTAAGCATGTATGAACATCAAAACAATACTAAAATAAGTTACTTTTAATTTATTAATTTATTTTAAGAAATAATGGTTACTCTAAGTAGATAGATAGATAGAACGATAGATATATAGATAGATAGATGGATAGATGGATGATGGATAAAAATAACATTATTTATTAATGCATTTATTTAAGCATCCGTGTCTGAACATCAAAACAATAGGAAAATGAGTTATTTAATTTATGAATTTATTTGAATAAATAATTTATGCTTACTTTAATTAATTAAATAAATAAATACATTCATTTAAGTAACTGTGTGTGAACAATACTACAAACAATACTAAAATACATTACTTAATTTATTAACTTATTTCAATAAAATATGATTCAGTAAAAAATAAATAAAATGAATGAATGAATGAATGAAAATTATTTATTTATTTACTGAAGAAACTGTTTGAACTCCAAGACAGTACTGAAATAATTTTTTTTTTTTTTAAATTAATTTAATTTAATTAATTTTCAATAAATAAATTATGGTTACTCAAGTAAGCAAATAAATTAATTTCTTTAATTATTTACTTACTTATGTATGTATGTATGTATGTATGTATGTATGTATTTTACCAAAACAACTGAAATCTTTCCAATGTTATCCCCTGGTTGGGAGTCAGAACTGTTCAAAATCTACAAACTCACACAGTGATGGTTTGCCATTTGCAATGTGTTCATATCATTCATATCAATTATTTAATATTTTTCTTTCAGGGTGTGGGGACGGATCCTCATATGGCTGTGGTGCTGCAGTCTGATGCCAAACTGAAGAAGAAGAGCTCGATGGCCGGCCTGTCGGAGGAGGAGCAGCTGTCCATCAGGATAGGTAGAGCAGGAGTTCACTCAGGCAAGCTCTTCTTCACCGACCCACAGTCTGCTCTCAATCTCACACTCAACATCAACATCAGTGCTGCACTGATGGCTCTCTGTTTCTCTATCACCCTCCTGGCTCTTTTTATAATTCACGTTCTCTCTTCATTTTTGGTTCTGTCTTGAAACCTAGTGACTTACCTACCCCAAAACAATTTGTGGCATTATTGGCACTTGTGATGTGATGTTTATATCAAATTATACACACAAAATTAAAAGTGTGTAAAGTTTTCCGTCTCTTCTGCTCACCAGAGCTGCGTTTATTTGATCAAAAATGCAGTGAAAATTGTGAAATATTATTACAGTTTAAAATAGCAGTTTTCTATGTGAATATCTGTTAAACTGTAATGTATTTCTGTGATCAAAGCTGTATTTTCAGCATCATTACTCCAGTCTTCAGTGTCACATGATCTTCAGAAATCATTCTAATATGCTGATTATTAGAAACATTTCTGATTATTATCAATGTTGAAAACCGTTGTGCTGATGAATGTTTTTTTTTTAGAAACTGATACGTTTTATTTTTCAATATTCTTTGAAGAATAGAAAGTTCAAAAGAACAGCATTTATTTGAAATAGAAATATTTTGTAACATTATAAATGTCTTTAATGTCACTTTTGATTAATTTAATGCGTCCTTGCTGAATAAAAGGAAATGTCTTACTGATCCTAAACACTGATGAGTTACAAAATGCATCGCAATCAGCTGCATGTGAGGAAGATTTACTTTGATAAATAATAAATATCCCTTTAATGTGATCATTTACTCCAAAAATGAAATTCTGCCATCATTTACTCTCACTTGTCTTCATCCCAGAAGTGTAATCTGTACATTGCATGTTATATGAAGAACGCAAAAGGAGAATTTTTAAAGATTTATGCAGCTCTGTCGTGTACAAAGGTAATTCACAGGAAAAAAAAACATGCAGTGTAAATCACTTTAAAAGTAATCAACATCTCACTTATGCTGTAATTTAAACCTTCTGAAGTCAAACAAACCTTTAATGAGAAGTGGAATTACTCTGAGATGCTCTGAAGTCAAATATGAAGCTTGAAAACGGTCATCATGCAGACTTTTAATGGATGCTCAAAAAAGTATGTGCGAATATAAAAAAAATATCTCATTTGTGCTCCAAGATGAACAAAAGTCTTCTGGGTTTGGAGCAGCGTGAGATTAAATAATGACAGAGTTTTTATTTCTGTATGAATAATTCATGTTATAATGTTGCTCTATTGAAGATCAAGTTCACTAGGTTTTGCGGCAGTGTTTCAGATTCACTTACACAAACACACTTGGTTTTTTCTTCTTTTTCCTTCTTTATAATTATGATTTAATCAGTGTCCTCTCTCAATTATTGATTGTATATCTGCTCTTCCTCGGGCTCTTCTGAGACAGCATTGCTGCTCTTAAGTCTCTTTACTGTAGTGTGCACTATAGAGGGCTGGTGGTGGGGCTCTTTAAACTGCTTTGCCATGAATAGAGTGCAGAAGGATCATATGGTTTTCTCAAACGGTGCTTAATGCAACATTTATGGAGATATTGCAATATAACTTTTGCAATTTACCACCATGAAAAGAGCACAGGCGGATCAGACATATGCACAACTCAAGGGAGTTTAGCTGATATTAAATGTATCTGTGTAATCGTAATATAATAAATGTAGCTGCAATTGAAGTTCTAATATTTTATTTATAATATGTTATAATATTCACTTAATTTAAAAGTTATACTTTTAAAAAATATTCTATAACAGTTTCAGCCTATTAAATGTAAAAAAAAATGATGGCACAAAAAAAACAGCAAAATATACTGTCTTTATGTTGTATTATTGCAAATATATTTATGATAACTAATTTTAAACAAGTTTATAATATTTATATTTATAAAATTAATTAAATAAAATATAAAAGTAAAATATAACATTTAAAACTTTTTTTCACATGAAACTGCAGCAATGTAAGAAAAGATTAACCCTATTTATTATTATTATTATTATTTAATTTGAAGTATTTTCTCCTTTTGCATTATGGAGGCTGCAAAGACCCATTAAATCTCTGTTATTGATTTTTTTTTTCTTGAATGTTTTCTTCTAATTCACAGTTTTATTTGCAGTTTTTCATGGTTCTTGATGACGTATTAGCTGCATGTTTAACAAACTCCCCTCTGAACAGTTAATACAGATCTATGACAGATCATGTAGATCATATGGTGACAATAAACCCACTAAACTACAGAGAAAATAAATTTTTGCCCTCACATTTGAATTGTGATTCAGCTCTGGTTCATCTCTGACCATGCCGATACATATATTATGTATATTATGTATTCTGAATATGGCTTTTTGAATATTATCTGAATGTTCCAGCAGAAAGTGAAATGACCATTCTTCACTCAACCCATTAAATGTACAGTAATAGTATTTTTACTTTAATAACAGAGATTTCCCCAAAGAAGTGTAGTTCAAGTGACAATCATGAAAACCATGATTTTATAAACTCTCTTTATAGAGAGAAAACCCATAGCTGGATTCATCTGGCCTTGAGATCATTGTTAAATGTCTGCAGCTGTAATTCCTGAGGCAGAATCCACACAGTCTAATTAACCGAGCTAAACGAGTGTGAGCATATTACATGACAAACTAGTGAAAGTGCAGCCTGTGAAACGGCCGTAACCTCAGTCAGCTTCTGATAACTGAGATAACACACACACACA
>NW_015661123.1:79458-112378 GCF_001515625.1 Sinocyclocheilus rhinocerous | reverse complement strand
CACACACACACACACACACACACACACACACACACACACATATAGGATTAAATGAGCAAATTGACAAAATGGGATGTCAGTTTAGTGTAATTATGACATTTTTGCTATGGTTAATGGCATTATTACTCTTATAATTTCATGATTGTAATCAGCTAATGCATTAAACCATTTTCACGCAGGATTAAAATGACTCACACTGGGCTTTTGTGAATATCATGATTATCAGCAATTATTGCCCACAGTAAAATCCACACAGGATTACTGAATGCAATCCTGTGGGAACGCACTAGTTATTTATTCAAGTAACTATGTATGGACAGCAAAACAAAATGCTAAAATAATTTAATTTATTTCAATAAATATAATATGATTACTTTAAGTAGTTAAGGAATAATGAATAACAAATTAATTAATTAATAACAAATTAATTAATTAATTAAAGTAAAATTATGAATTTATTTATTTAACTGTTTATGAAAATCAAAACAATAATTAATAATTACATTTAAATTATTAATGTATTTTAGTAATGCATTATGGTTACTTAAGCAAGCAAGTAAACAAATAAGGAAATTGTTTGTTTATTTATTTTGCAGTAGTTGTCACATTTTTGCCATGGTTACTGGTATTATTTATTTAATTAGTTCGTTTTTTATTCATTTATTTATTAAGTTCAGCTCAACCATTCAACCCTGTTACACAAATTATTGTAAGAAAAAATTATTAATATTTAATTTTCTGATTTAATTTTATAACATTCATCCTAAAATAACTAGCACCTACTGAGTGATTTCTTAGTGTGCATTTTGCTTTTATTAATTTTGTATAATTTACTTTATTATTATTATATTTATTGCTAGAAAATAACAGAAATCATGGTTTATACACAGTATTTATACAGTATGTGTCTCAAATTTTGGTAACAGGGTTGCATGAATCACAAACTGCATAGAAAATTAAAAGAAAACCAAACTACTCATATAATACTTAGTTTGACTTCCTGAAGCCAGTGTTATTTTAGGATAATTGAGGTGCTATTACAGTTTTTATTAATATTTTAAAAAAGTTTTTATTTTACGTTTTCATTTAAATTTTAAAGTTTTAGTAATTTTGTTGTGTTTATGTAATTTTTAGTATTTTCTTTTTTTTTTATATATATATGTCTATATAGTTTTGGTAAATTTTATTTCAGGTTTAGTTTTAGTTATTTTAGTACACTAAATTAATTTCGTTAATTTTATAAAAAAAAAAAATGAGGTTGAGTTTTGTTATAATAACCCTGTAATAACCTGAATGCCTGAAGCGGCTCATATGAACAGGGTTGAATGACTCTGGAGTGCATGTGCTCGTGTCTCAGAGTTTGCGCTGGTCTCAGATCAGTGTGAGTGAGGGAGAATCTCCCGTCAGGTGTGTGTGCTGACGAGTGAAATTAGGCAGATTACATCGCACCGACCACATCACATGCTTACAGAGAGCTGTGTGTGTGTGTGTGTGTGTGTGTGTGTGTGCATGCTGTTTCTTCATTATCTGTTGCTTAAGACTGCCTTTAAATTCACCCTCAGCTTTGCAAATGTTGTGTGTTTGCACACAATCACACAAAGGGGTCGAGAGTAATGGTGTTTCTGACAAAGCTATCTTATCTCCTGCTTACTCCTGTGCTGCTATTGCAAGACCGGGATTAGCTGCTTTCTCTCAAATCGGTTTCTCTCGATTGATCTCAAGCAGGAATAAATCAGCTAACAGTTTCCATGAAGCCTATACATGCACTGCATTATGAAGGTATTCAAAATGCTTTATAACACATCATCGTCTGTTTTGTACATATGTTATATATGTTATATACGTACATATATGTACAAAACATTATGTATATATGTACAAATAAGCATTATATACATGCACATACAAATACAAATATAAATAAAAATGAATATATATATATAATCAAATTATCTATATTTTAAATTCTAATAATATTAGTAATAATATTAAAATGTATTCCTTAAAGGGGACACTCCAAAGAGAAAGGAAAAAATGAAATCGCATCATATGACCCCTTTAATATTTTGTATTTTGAGAGGATTTCATTGTACTAGAAATGATCTCACCTCTTAATTACGCACAATTTATTTCTATAAAATGTATATTTTTATATATATTTAATATATATAAAATAATACAAATATTAGAAAAAAAGTTCATATTATTTTCAATTAATACAGTATTTAAGTTAAAAAATGATCAATGCATGAAAACCAGATCGATGGAATCTGGTGGGAGAAATATTTAAGACTATTTTGTCTTTTCTAATAATGTTAACTTTTTTTCATATAGCAAATATCACAAAATCACCAAGTTTCGTATGATTCAGATGAAGTACAAAATTAAAAAATTTCAAGAAATATTATTATTATTATTTTTTTTGTCTAAAATGGCCAAAGACCAAAAGAGGGTTAAATATAATACATGATATAATATAAGAAATTAATGTTGTTCATTTGTTTCAATATACAGTTTACCCATGAATGGGAATGAAATATCATTTATAGAGTTACGTCATTTAAAATGATTTCTGGATGCTGTAGTAATACCTTTTTAATTAATTTTCATATAGAGGCTTCATGGAAAGTGATTTCCTGTGGGTGCTTTTCCTCTCCAGCCATCACTGTACACATCATCCATCAGACCCGATCAGAACGAGAGAGAGAAATGTGGGGTATACAAGTGAAGATGTCTGTTTGCCGTTTCTTACATCACAAAGATAAAACCAATGCAAACTGTTAATTTTCATGCTTTTTTTGTGTAAAGCATAGCGGGGTTTGTTGTGGCCAGTGTTTCTCAGCACTGCACATTTGTCTTGTTCCAGCAGCTGATTCAGAGCCATGAGCTGAACTGAGTTTGTTGTGAGACAGTGAGGATGTGCAGTGCTGGAGAAGCCCTGTGAGCACGACTGACACACACTCTGCTTTATCTGTGCTTATGAATGTGATGCACTCATGTAGTTTCAGTTAGTATAATGTCTTGGGGATAAGAGCAATGTTTGCCTAATATATATATATATATATATTAAAGCTATTATTACATTTATTTAAAAAAAATATTTAAAATCTGATAATTGATTCAAATTGTTTGTTTTCAAAAGGCCTATAAAAACTAATTCTGAATGATTTATAAGCCTTTTGAAATATGGGGACACTCAAAATGTCCTCATAAATCACCTTCTCGTTGTAATACCTATGTCATACCCATGTCATTATACAAATTTGTATTTTTTACAAAATCCTCATAAATCACATTGTAGCTGTTAAAAACTAAATTCAATCTGACAGCAAACCCACAGTCCGTAACCAAAGCATCGCTCTTCAATCCAAATGTGAAGAATGTGTTTACATGCAGCTGAAATATTAAAGGCACAGCAGCCAAAAACAGTCCTTTTTCTTCTATTGGTCAGCGAGAGGGAGGAAAATGGTTATGGAAAACTAAATTATGACTGTCTTTAAGCCCTTCTGTATTTGCTCGCCTCTCTGAATGACGAGCAAATATCCTGCTATCACACTTGCGTCTGTGTTTGCACCTCTTCCTTTCTCTGCCTCAGTGTTTATAATGTGGAGTATTTGCTGTTTATTCTCCTGCTGCTGTTTTTTGTGAAATCCCTTCTATCTTTGGCCCCCGAGGCTCCTGCTTGTTATGTGAGCGAGTATTTGAAGGTGAAGATGGAGGTGGAGCTCATCCGCCGAGCATTTGCTAGGAAACACAGCAGGCCTGAATAGACAACAGTATCGCTCATTCTCTCTTCCATCACCGGGGGTCTCAGCAGCAGAATATCAGCAGCTCGTGCTGAGTCCGTCTTTCACATTGCACCGACAGCAGGGTTTCGGTAGATGCCGCGCGGCGCTGTTTGTAAACACAGTCACCATGAATGCCGCAAGGTAGGATAGAATGAGCGACAGCGCCAAGTAGGACGTGTGTTGCTGGATGGACCTGGAACAATTTTCCTGTCAAATAACTCCAGTCATAAACATAAAATCTGATTGATGGATGGATGGATGGATGGATGGATGGATGGATGGATGGATGGATGGATGGATGGATGGATGGATGGATGGATGGATGGATGATGGATGGATGGATGGATGATGGATGGATGGATAGATGGTTAATGGATGGATTGATGGATGGATGGATTGATTGATTGATGATTGATTTGATTGATTGATTGATTGATTGATTGATTGATTGATTGATTGATTGATTGATTGATGGATGATGGATGGATGGATGGTTAATGGATGGATGGATGGATGGATGGATGGATTGAAATATATGTCCTACTTGGCAAAGTCATGTTAAGTAGCTTTTATTCCAAAAAGAAGTTCGAGGCACTACAGGAAGAAACGTTTTCATGCACTGGTCAGTTTTGAGATTTTGGGCTCTTTGGTTTTTCATAAGAGCTGCTTCTGACTAGTGCAAAGCAACAAAATACACTGTTTATTAATACACTTTATCTGTTTGCATTTGTAGATTTCAATCTGGAGCTTTTTTTTCTCCAGAAAAGTCAGACATCTCCATAGTTTTATCTGTTTTCTTTTACAGTGCATGGGGTTTGTTCACATATATGATTTGCCTGATGTTATACAACATTTTTGTTTTTCCTAAAAACATGGTGACATTTTTTTTTCTGTCTGCTGGAAAAAAAAGAAATCCAAAATCCTCTCTGTAAAAACCTCTAAAATGTCAACAAAATTAAACTATAATTTTGAATCTGGCTTCATCCAGTGTTCAGATTAATTCTGGAAATGTATGCAAATCAATACATATTTTATCAGATAATGCTTCATTCGCATATTTAAACTTGTAATTCAAAATATGTTTACAATTCTTAATGCAATCAAACAACAGTAAGTATGGTAATATCTATCAGTTATTTATTTATTTATGTTTACCCTATTCACCTGTGGTGTCTTAATAAGTAAACAATTATTCATAATATTATTGCATATATAGTTACTACGAGCAAATTAAGACATGGTTGTTCTTTTCCGTTCTGAGGAGATGCTCATTTATACTGCTCAGTAATTTAATCATTCATTCTCCTTCATGTCCTTCACATTATGTTAAAATATGTGTGCACAAAACCAGTCCTGAATGTATCAGAGATCATGTGAGCGGTGAGAGACTTCTGGTACTTTCACCTGCTTGTTTGTTTATTGATTTATTCTAATTTCCCGTCTCTGAATGTGCGCTTGACATTCATGGCTGATATCTAGTTTACATGCTGCTAAAATCGAGTACGTTTCAGCAATTTGCCACTTTTCTGGAAAACATTCAACACAGACTCATTGGAAAAAAATTGAGAAAAAATGAACACTTGAAGACCGTGGCAGTAAAACACGAACAAATTATATTCATTTTCACACAAACTATGATTACAAGGGGGGAGATTATTGATTAATTAAGACTTATTTCCACATAGTTGCATGACTTTTGCACTTTTACCACAGTGCATGATTTGTAAACTAACACATTTTGATGTTTGCATCTCATAAGCAGCTCCATATGTGTGTCTTTTCTGATGTAGTAAACTTGCTCGGTAGCGCACCCGGTGCAGCGTTGCACTTGTGATGTGAAGCGCTCTGGTACGAGTCCGTCAAACACCAGTCACGATAAAAGAGCTCAGAGACTCGAAACTGAAATGTTTTTAGCGTCACTCACTGGTCACTTTGAAAGCTTTGCGAAACGTGCAAGAAGCAACATAATATCATTTTTTCGCAGGAAAGGTCACCACAGGCATTCTCAATGAGTTGAAAACATCGCCTTATCCAGTACTTTGTTCTTGTTCAAAAAGTGCATGTAGTATCAACTCAGCACTAGAGATATAAAAAAGACTGAACAATGATGCCAATCAAATAATATATATTCCAAATTATAATGCTGCTTTTCTGAAGAAGTCTAGTTATTGTGATAAAAGAAAAGCCTGGTTGTGTACATCTATATAGACATTATAGAATTAAAATGAGTGGGTTATTTCAGTATGAGAAGTATTTCTTCTAGTTAATCCCACAGTGAATGGCTTTCATGGTCAGTTGCATTGAAATATCAAAGATGAGCTTGTTTGCTTTAATCAGGCGTAAAACGCTCATAGATAGCAAGTTGCTAATGTCGATCATTCTCAGTTTCTGATGGATTCCCTCATCTAAATCCTTCATGAAGAATATCACAACCTTCTTTTCTTTCTTGCATTAGCAGTTTATCAGTGCAGTCAATTGTCTGTGGTTAGGTTTAACACATTTGAGTTGATGCCAAGCTTTAGTACACGAAGGAAAATTCAGGACGGTGAGGTTTTGAACTTCTTTATTCTGCCACTAAAACGACTGATGAAATTCGCTCACGAAGTTGATAGTTGGCCGGTTTCCCTTTGAAATCCTCTTTGTTTCAGAACAACTGATTTACCAAAAGTGTGTAAATGTGAATGGCCTGAGTGGTTGTGATGGCCGTAGCAGTGTTTTATCACCCGCTCCCACACGACTGAGGTGATTCAGGTGCTTGAGGACAGAGCTGGCCTTTGAAAGACAGCCGCGCATGTCCTGTGTGTTTGATCGCTCACGGCCAGCTGACTTGTGTTTCTCAGTCTCTGATGGAGAGCGTGAAGCAGTCAGTCTGGATACTCAACACGGCAGTGTGGTTATGGCCATAAGAAGCCCTTTCACAGAGACTACAGGAAACCGTTCAGCATTACCAATAATATTTTTAATAATTGTCTCTTGGGATTTTTTTATTAAACTGAGAGGATCTTGAGATGCCAGATCTTGAGTAATCGGTTCTTGCAATTATTGAGGTATTATGATTGTCTTATCATAAGCCCCTGATGATGAGAGATGAATTCGCAATGGTGATGCATGCCATCAAAATCAAGGTGCTGTGGTTATTTGTATACAATTACCAAATGGCACAAAGGATTTTCAAACAAACAAATAAAACATAAATTATATATTTTTATATTCTGTTATCTTTTTATTTTAAAGTTTTAGTAATTGTGGTGTTTGTTTTATTTTTCATTTATTATTATTATTATTATTTATTATTTATTTATTTTAGTTAACTTTATTAATTACAGTAATAATAACAACAATAAGAATTAATAATATTAACTATATATATATATAATAGATTAATTTGAATAGTTATTTTGAAAATTAATAAAATAAATAATTAATATGTAACATTAATGTAATATTACTTTTAATATTTTTCTTCTGATACTGAGAACTTAAAAGGCCTACATGCTAATATTGATACCTGCAATGCTTTTTATCATTGATTTATTGTGTATCGAATATTTATTAATAATTAGTCATATTTAATAGAAACTAACTAATAACTCGGCCAAATACAGCAAAATCGAACACATTGAATATTTCATCCTAACCCCTCTCTAAACACACGTTTTCACTTAGTCCAGCATAAAAGACAGAATTGAAGTCCCTGGGAAGTAACACTTATTAATTGACAGCTCTAGCTGTTTGAAGGTCAGGGCTGTGTGTGTGTGAGTGTTTTCAGTTTGTGTCTGTCGACTTAACGCTGTGCAAGTATATACAGCAGTCAATGACATGTGACCGTTTTCTGACCAGATGCAACACGGTAAAGCATTGAGCGATAAAAGCTGTGCCTCGTTCACACTGACAGCTGGAGGTTAAGTGGTTGTTGGTGGCTGTGTAACAGGATAGCTTTTGAAAACCTGAACACAAAACAATACAGTGTCATTCTTGAAATATCTTGCTGCTAGAATGCAGAGGAAAGCATCTGTAAATTTGTGCAGTGCATGATGCATCATATGATGTCAAATAGCATCATATTGGCCATTTATTATAATTAAATTAACTGCATTGCTGGACTCAAAATGTTTTTTTGAATTTTTTATTTTTTTGTTTGGTTTTTTCATTCGTTTTTAGTAAAACATCAATTCATATTTTGGTTTTGATGCTTCTGCTCATCAAGGCTGCATTTATTTGATCAGAGATACAGAAAAAACTGTAATATTGTGAAATATAATTGCAATTTAAAATAACGGTTTTCCAATTTAATATACTTTGAAATATAATTTATTCCTGTGATCAAAGCTGTATTTTCAGCATCATTACTCCAGTCTTCAGTGTCACATGATCTTCAGAAATCATTCTAATATGCTGATTTATTACAGTTTTGCTGCTTAATATTTTTTTGAAACCTGTGATACTTTTTTCAGGATAATTCGATTAATAAAAAGTTAAAAAAGAACAGCATTTATTAAAAATAGAAATCTTTTGTAGCAATATACACTACCATTTAAAAGGTTGGGGTCAGTATTTTTTTATTTTTTTAAGAAATGAATGCTTTTATTCAGCAAGGATGTGTTAAATTGATAAAAAGGTGATGAAAAAGACTTATATTGTTAGAAAAGTTTTTTTTTCTATTTTAAATAAATGCAGTTCTTTCTAACTTTATTCATCAAAGAATCCTGAAAAAAGTATCACAGGTTCCAAAAAAAAAAAAAAAAAGCAGCAAAACTGTAATGAATCAGCATATTAGAATGATTTCACTGAAGACTGGAGTAATGATGCTGAAAATTCAGCTTGCATCACAGGAATACATTATATTTTAAAGTAAATTAAATTAGAAAACCATTATTTTAAATGGTAATTATATTTTACAGCGTTACTGTTTTTTCTGTATTTTTGGTCAAATATATGCAGCCTTGATGAGCTTCTTTAAAATTCATTAAAAATCTACTGATCCCAAACTTTTGAGCAGCAGTGTATATAATAAAGCTTGAAACATTTACAACCTGCATGCATTAAACATGAAAATGCCACTAGTTAGCAATAATACTGTTAAACAGCCTGAAATAAACTGAAACTACAAAAATCTCAAAACAAAAACTAACAGTGATAGAGTAAAAACTTTGTTAGTTAAGTTTCAAGCTGTATCTTATACAGTGCCATGCATCAAAAACTAAAATGAATTTGTCAGTCCCAAGGCTGTATTTATTTTGTCAAAAATACAGTAAAAACTGTGAAATATTATTTCAATTTAAAATAACCGTTTTCTATGTGAATATATGTTAAACTGTAATTTATTTCTGTGATCAAAGCTGTATTTTCAGCATCATTACTCCAGTCTTCAGTGTCACATGATCTTCAGAAATCATTCTAATATGCTGATTTGCTGCTCAAGAAACATTTCTGATTATTATCAGTGTTGATAATGTTGTCGTGCTGCTTCATATTTTTGTAGTTTCAGTTTCAGCAGGTTGTAAATGTTTCATATACCATGCATCAAATACTAAAATGTACTTTTTGGTCGTTATGGAATCATGAAATGTATTGTAGTTTAGTTTAATTGAATATAAACTGGACTGCAGACTCCTACAGACACAATCAGAAATACAGAGCTGAAACCTCCAGAGCACCGTGTTCTTTCGGAACGACAGCAGCTCTGATGAATGTGTGCTTGTTTCATAATGGCATGTGGAGCGTTTCTGCTGTTCAATGCCTGCTCGCATAAACGGCAGATAAGGTGAGCTGAGGTTAAAGCAGCGTGTGCGGTTTGTTTCGTGAGTCGCCTCCGTCCTCGTGCTGCATTATGGAGCGCATATGCTGGTGGAGTGATTCTGTGAATATGCACGCTTAGACTGCTACTGCCGACACATGATGAATATACAGTATGAATGTAAGCATGATTATTCAAGCTGCGTGTCGGCTTGGGTTTGACTGCGACCGCTGGCCGAGCGTTTCTATGGTGACGTGAAGATAGGGATATAAGATGGAAATGATCAATTTCCACAAGCCCGCTGTGTTATGATGACCGCTATTTGGGGCTGGATGCCTTTTTCATTTTAGAAGGTTTTTATTTTATTTCTGATTTTAAGCATTCTGTCAGACAGAGGTTGTCTTTAAGTGCCGATAAATCTTTAGATAAATAAAAAAATTAACATGTTATTGTTTGTGTTCTGAACTCGTGATGAACCAAAATGATTTTACCAAAATGAAATGTTTATCAAGGTCATGCTGTCGTATCATTAGCATTCAAAAGTCAACAGGACGACTACTTTATACATTAATAAATGTAATATTAAAAGCAAACATTTTATGTCTTCATTATGTGATTTGGGAGATATTAGATATTAGGTTTGATAATTCTTGTCAGATAAAAAACTATTATTTTTTAAGAGTTTAATGACAGTTCAAAGGCAAATTGTTTTTGTTTTTCTTTTTTTTTTTTAAGTACTGCTACATGGAGATGTAATATACAGTATTTATTAAAAAATAAATAACTGTCAATTGAAGTAAAATATTGGTTGTTATATTATGAAATGTAATGGACATCTAATATATTTATATATTTATTAAAAATGAAATTACTGTCACATGAAGTAAAAATATTTATAATATTTAAGTTATATTATACAATGTCATGTATTTATTTATTTATTAAAAAAACGTCACATGTAGTAATAGTATTTTTAATATATAAGTTATATCATATAATGTACTGGACATGCAATATATTTATTATACATTTATACAAAAAATAATTGCCACGTTATATAATGTAATTCACATGTAATATATTTATATATAAAATATATAACTGTTACATGAAGTTATATTATATAATATAATTGGCATATAATGTATTTATATATTTAATAAAAAAATAAATGTCACATGAAGTCAAATGGTTTAAATATTTTAAGTTATATTATTATTATATAATGAGCATGTAATATATTTATAAATTTATAAAAAAAAAATTAAATGCAGTAACTCATATGAAGTAAAAAAAATATATATTTAAAATAATCAGTTATATTTTATTATATTAAATATTATATTTAGTAATATTTAATATAATAGTTTATGTATACATTTATAATTTGTTATAACTATTAATAATATAATGCATTATATTTTTTGATAGTTAATTAACATATTAAAGCATGCAGAGCACTGAATGTCAGAATTTTGTTTTTATTGACTTCAGATTCTCAAGTTGACACATGGTGCTTCATCATATTCATCATATGATAGTGGATTGACAGAGATGGATGCTCTCTCTCAGTGTTTGATATACTGTACAGTACTGTACTCAATCAAACACACCTCTGATGACATTTGTGAGGTGAATTATGAAGATCTCTCTCTCTCTCTCTCGAGTCTGTCTCCAGCTGAGAGCATCAGTGCTTGTGTGGTTTTCTAGCCATACATGTATACGTGACGTGCTTGTAATGTCAGCATTTGAATGATTGGATCTTGGACTCGCAGACAAAAGCTCAGCAAGCTCATAACCGGTGTAAAATATTCAGAGTGGCAAATGTTGTGTTGCAGTCACTGCCAGTGGAGTATGCACGGTTTGATTTCTATAAATCTCCTGCATATGATGGAGGAGTTGAGGGAAAATATAAGAAAGGACTGTGTGTGTGTGTGTGGGCGTTTATGTAAAAGTGCATGTGATTAGATTGGCATTACAGTGGCCCTGAATTGGGTTAAAATGCCCCAGCGGGCCACAGCCGGCCAGTAGAGGGTGCTGATGTCTCCTGCTTTGTTTTGGGTAAAATCATTGCAGTGAATCAAGCTGTAGTGTATTTGACAGGATCAGTGTGTTATATCTGTAAATGCATATCAGTCAGACTCATGTGACTTTATTTATTCTGTCGAACACAAAAGATGTCGGGATGAATGTCGTGCAAAGGAAGTAGACAGTAGCTGTCATGCTCCAGAAAGGGCATAAAAGACCATATACTGTAAGTATAGAAATACATGTAATATTTCATGTGTTTTAAAGCCCTATAAATTACCATACACCAAGTTTGGGGTGTTATTATTATTATTTTTTTTTTTTAAGTAATACTTTTATTCAGCAAGGACACAAAAGTGACAGGAAAGACATTTATAATGTTACAAAAAGATTTATATTTCGAATAAATTCTGTTCTTTTATACTTTCTATAAAAGTATATTTATTTTTCCACAAAAATATTGTGCAGCACAACTGTTTTCAACATTGATAATAATCAGAAATGTTTCTTGAGCAGCAAATCAGCATATTAGAATGATTTCTGAAGATCATGTGACACTGAAGACTGGAGTAATGATGCTGAAAATTCAGCTTTGATCACAGAAATAAATTACAGTTTAACAGATATTCACATAGAAAACAGCTAGTTTAAATTGTAATAATATTTCACAATTTTTACTGTGTATTTTCACAACTTTACTGAGTATAAGAGACTTCTTTCAAAAACATAAAAAATCTTACCAACCTCAAACTTTTGTAAGTTAATAGGATTTTTGACATGCTATCTTCACAACTTTTGTTTTTTTTTTTGCACTTTTAGTTCCTTATACTTCAGTTATCACAAATTTTTCAAGGCCAACAAGTTATTAAACTGTCACATACTCGTCTTTCTCTTTACGCCGCATATTGTGCAAGTATAATTTGTTTTGAAAAGGCCTTGTGACTGATTGCTGAAGACAGATTTGAGCCTCCTGGTGCCAAACCAAGCATATGCAAATCAATCCGTGATATGGGATGTAGCTGCAGAGCACACATTAGCATATTGTCAAGAAAACCAGCAAACAAGCTGTAATCAACAGAAAAACCGGACGCCTGTGGAGAGAATTTGATCGACACAAATAGCAGCCTGGTCTTCTCTGGCACGCTGTTCTGACCTTTAAATCAAAATATGTTTGAGTTGAAGATATGTTTTTTTTTTGTTTATGCCACACTGTTATATTGTCACTAATATTTTAGTGATGTGGACAGTATCAGGCCTGTGTTTGCATGGATTCACTGGATGCTTATTAAGTTGCTTATTAAGCGATAGCAAAGTGGTTTTATTTTCCTGAGTGCAATTCTGCATGCTACAATCCATGAAACAACTAATTATTGTTAAGACAATCTGTGAACATGAATGATATCTCAATTTGCATGGCTTGTGAAGGGTGTGCTATTAATTTTCTAAACTATTTTCACCTGGCAGACGATTAAACAAGTGCAGAAAATGACATATACTTACATCAAGGGAACAACTGAGTCATATCTAGGCACCAGAGTATCATAAAGATTTGAGTGTGAACTTGTTTGACTGAACAAGAAATCACAAAAGCAACCTAACCTCATCCCAGTGATGCTTGCATGGGCAAACACCTAAAAATCACAGTCTTGTATTTCACTGCAACATCCAGGCAGCAGCATCACTCATCGTGTGATTCCATAAGCAGATCTAAGCTAAATTAATGTGCATTTTGGATTTTACGGTACAAATAAAGTTTCAGTTCAGATTCTATAATGGACAAAGTAGCTGTTTTGGACAGACTGTTTTGACCGTTTCAGATATATTATTTATTAATTTTAGAGATATTGTGGCTGCCAACCTGAAAAAATTACAACAAATTATTGTTCATCTAAGGCTTTCATCTAAGAATCTGCAATTAATTCAGCTATCAGTGTGAATATCTTCTCTATCGCTCATCTGTGGCATGCTTTATGCTCCAGTTAAATATATATATATATATATATTCATTCTTTTCTTTATTTGATTTGATTGGCTTCTGGTTAATGATAATAACCCTGCATCTCATTAATTAAAGCAGGACTAAGCCTCACTGAGGCTGAAATGACATCTGTACTATTTTCTAAAATCATTATTTCTATAATTTCTTAATGTATATTTATTAAAATGCACAATGCATGTTGCATTTTATGGCTGTGCAGCATAGTTGCTGTGGTTATTAATTGTTTATTTTATTTTATTTTAATAATTTTTAAATTAATTGTATTACTTTTTTAAATTATTTATATAATTGCTCAATAAATATTCATGAAATGCACATTGCTTGTTACATTTTATGGCTCTGCAACTTGCTCCAGTTGAATTATTAAATAAAATGCAAACAAAAGTACCACGTTTATTTTATTTTATTTATTTTATTTTATTTCTCAATGAATATTCATGAAATGCACATTGCTAGTTACGTTTGAATTATGAAATAAAATGCAAATAAAAGTGCCACATTATTTTATTTTATTTTATTTCTCAATGAATATTCATTAAATGCACATTGCTTGTTACATTTTATGGCTCTGCAACTTGCTCCAGTTGAATTATTAAATAAAATGCAACCTAAAGTGCCACATTTCTATTTATATATTTATGTACTTTATTTTATTAATTTTATTTTTATTAATTATCTTTATTAATTGTATTATTTTTTTGTATTAATTAATACTATAATTTCGGTAACACTTTACAATAAGGTTCATTAGTTAACCTTAGTTAACATGAACTAAGAATTAACAATACTTCAACGGCATTTATTCATCTTAGTTAATGTTAATTCCAACATTTACTAATGCATTATTAAAATCAAAAGTTGTGCTTGTTAACATTAGTTAATGTACTGTGAACTAATATGAACTAACAGTGAACGACTGTATTTTCATGAACTAACATTAAGAAAGATTAATAAATACTGTAATAAATGTATTGTTCATTGTTTGTTCGTGTCAGTTAACACATTAACTAAATTTAACAAATGGAACCTTATTGTAAAGTGTTACCATAATTTCTCAGTGAATATTCATGAAATGCACATTGCTTTCATTTTATGGCTATACAACATATTTTGAAAAAAATTTTTGCTGCAGAGGAAATTTCGATACTGGACTATTGTATCTGGCCATTATCTGGCCATTATAACAGCGTTATCATTCATGAAGAGATTCGGCCTTCGCATGTTGTCCTTCCCTCATAATTAATTCACATGTGATGATGTTTCATACTCCGCATGTGAACTCACCTCAGCCCTCATCTGAAAATCCTCCAGTCTTTTTCTGTGTGTGCTCCGGCGATCACACATGACGGATGTGCTCCTCATGACCTTTAAGCCCAAGTAATCTGCATTCATTATGTGATTGAGAGACGTGTTTCAGTGAGGACAATTGAGGGTCATCAGTGTCATTGTCTTCTATTTGCTAATTCTCACCGCATGCATTCATAATTGCGCTCTAAAGTGATGGGTAATTGGTGGACTTTCAGATGCACTCCCGATACATTTTTTCCCTCCTTTTTATAGTGATAGCGAAGGAAATAAATGATTTGACAATTGACGTTTAAGTAGCGATAAAAGCTGTGATAAATACAGTGGGAGATTTGAGGGTTCCTTGAGGAGATAAAAGCTCAGGTCAGCTTTGAAAAGAGCCGTTCGTTTTTTTACATTCTGATGATTATTAGCAGTGTCTTCATATTGATCAAGGGAAAACAATTCGACTACAGTAATGAGACTACAGTAATGAGACTACAGTAATGATTTATTGGATGTATTGAACTCAGCAGGCTCAATCTGAGACTAAACAACTGATTAGTTAATATTTTATCTTGCACTTTGTGTTTGATTTGATCAATTTATCGGCACATTTTATGAGCAAGGTACTCAAACAAGGCCTGAAACACACAAACAAAAGTTTTTTTTTTTCTTCCTTCACTTTCAAGGTCTTTTCAAGCACAACATAAACAAAATTATTGAAATAAATTCAATCAGCATTGAACTGAATTAAGCTGAATATTGACACTATTGTCTGCTGTTGGAAAAACAACTGAAAATCAATTTGTTTTATAGTTGACGATTTTTTTCAATGATATATAAATATAAAAATATAAAATATATGTGTACTACATACAATATAGTAATTATGTATCTGTCTGTCTGTCTGTCTGTCTGTCTGTCTGTCTGTCTGTCTGTCTGTCTGTCTGTCTGTCGATCTGTCTGTCTGTCTGTCTGGCTGTCTGTCTGTCTGGCTGGCTGGCAAACATTCTGCAGACCTGAAATTTAGTTTCATAATTGATGATTTTTGCAGTATTAACACAGTTATTTTCCAGTTTTTTACTGTATTGTATAAAACACTATTTAAGTTAATGTGGCTTGACTTCAACAAACGGTCAGTGAAAGAAATTGCGTTAGAAAATGTTGCTGGTCAGCCCCGAGAGGTCTCATTTTATCAGCCGTTTTAACGTCTTTTCATTTTCTTTTTTTAGTTTACAGCTTTTTTTAGGTTCACAGCCCTGTTCAGATTGTGTGATTATATACTGACTAATGAATTGTTTTATTGATCCTTTCAGGGTTTGTGTAATTTGCATATTGAAATGTGGCGTTCTCCAAAAAAATGATGTTGGAGAAGATGTTTGACATGCAGTTCCTGTTTCTCTTAGATAAAATCGAGAATGGAGAGGTGTATCAGAGACGCAGGGGTCTCAACACCGGCCACACAGAGGAGCATGACCTGAGTCCTACAGCACAGGAAGTGAGCGGTCAAACAGGAAGCAGCTGGAGGCGAATCGTTCTGCTGATCCTGGCCATCACCATACACAACATTCCCGGTGAGTCTCTCCTCGTCTCCTCTTATATTCCTCCGTTATTCATGTCCACATGTGTCTTTCTATAGCACACCTCTCTATGTGTGTCTCAACTTTCTGGTAGTGTAGAGTTTAATTTAGGTTTTTTGTGGAGGGATTTTCTTCCGGGTTTGAAGTCAGCAGTGACTCAACATCATCCGTCTCACTATCATTCATGAGCCTGTGTGGCCTGTCCTATGAGAAATCCTATCCTATGAGAAAGCATTGTCGCATAATTATTCATATCTGCATGTGACCTTTTCCGATGGCAGGCGCTTCAAACGGTGATTTGATCCCGCACTGAAACATGAGTTGCATATGTTTATTTTCATGCTGACAAAGCGACAGGCTTTCGATCAGGACACCTGTGTGCAGCACGCATTGTTTATGAGAGAGTTTCTACATTTATGGACAGGTGAACTGAGGCTCATTTAAAACAAGATGCAGTCTGACACCGGTCTATTCGGGATCACATACACTTACTGGGATTGTATATATAAACATACATTGAATATGATTTTGTATGTATACATTTTTAAATGTTTATATATAGGAAAAATGTATATACATAAATATAGTGCACATAAAATTTATACCATAAATATTATAATACATATTACATACATATGACATTTCATGTTTATTGCATAAATGTATATAATATGCATTGTTTTTGTATTATATACACTGTATTATAATTATAATATGTGACCCTGGAGCACAAAAGCATTCTTAAGTCGCTGGGGTATATTTGTAGCAATAGCCAACAATACATTGTATGGGTCAAAATTATTGATTTTTCTTTTATGCCAAAAATCATTAGGATATTAAGTAAAGATCATGTTCCATGAAGATATTTTGTAAATCTCCTACCGTAAATATATCAAAACTTAATTTTTGATTAGTAATATGCATTGCTAAGAACTTCATCTGAACAACTTTAAAGATGATTTTCTCAATATTTAGATTTTTTTGCACCCTCAGATTCCAGATTTTCAAATAGTTGTATCTCAGCCAAATATTGTCCTATCATAACAAACCATACATTAATGGAAAGAGTATTTATTCAGCGTATAAATCTCAATTTTGAAAAATTGACCCTTATGACTGGTTTTGTGGTCCAGGGTCACAAATGTGAGTGTAAACTATGAAGTTGCTGTATAAACTTTGCATTGTAGTGACTTTGACTTTTGTTGCAGGATATCCGTCTCCTGAGTGCCGGGAAACCAGCGCAGCACACGGTTGAGCTGGAGAGGGATCTGGACAAAGCCGACGGCATGATCCGGCTCCTCTTCAACGACGTTCAGCTGCTCAAAGACGGGCGCCATCTGCAGGCGGAGCAGATATATCGCAGGTGAGTCCATACGACTATAGTGGAAAACCTTCTTCCAGTAGACATCAGTGCATTAGCTTTTTCCCCGCCAAACACAGAATTTTCCGTGTTTCTGTGTTTTCACTGTTATACACTCGGGGGCGCTATTACGCATCTCCTGAATGAGTCTAGAAAGTGCCGATCAAAAACACAGGCGAGGAAGATGCAGAAACGAGCGATCTCATATGTAAGCATATGCATATGAAAAATAATGTGATCATCAACAATAAACAGCATATAAATGAAAACTGAGTGAAATGTCGATCCAGAAATTGGTAAAGGCCTGTGCAAGCTTTGGGAGTACTGATGGAAACCATCTACTGCATCTTTGCTCTGATCATCGTACTGAATCTGATCCAGATGTAGTATGATGTTGATGAAATTGCTCAAAATGTTGCTTTTTTAACAAAACTTACCTACATTCAAGTGTTGATGTTTTGCATGTTCAGATATTCATACAAAAACATATTCTGGGGGCCATGAAATTTTACTGAAAATCGTCAAAAATGCAAAAACGCTGGCGGGGAAAGAGTTAAAAAAGGATATTTCTTTCCCTTTTGGATGTAAATATAAAAAAAATATATATATATATATGTGTGTGTGTGTATATATAAAATATGTAAATATTATATGCATAATATAAAATAATGTACATTTATTATGAATGTAAATAAATGAATAATTTCATATATAAACATTTTAAAATGAAAAATATGTATAATTTATGTATATATATATATATATATATATATATACATACATATGCATATAATATATATTATAATATTATATTTATTTTATATTTAAGTATTATAAACATGTATTATGTATTTATTATAATATATATGGTATAAATGTAATACATTTTATGTGTGTACTATATAATTTTCTATATATAAACATTTAAAAAAGAATTTATGTATACTGTGTATACTGTGCATTCAGAAATGAAATGGTCTAAAATAAAAACAGAGCATGACTGAAAATGAACAACCAAGTCTGTTAAAGTGACAGATAATCATTATTTGTAGTTGAATGACATGCGGCTCCCGTCTGCTGATCCCTGCTGAAACCCTGCTGCTTTTATGACATTTTAAACGTCTCGTTCCTCCAGCTCCAGTGCTTTTCATCCCCTCCTTCTCCTTTGCATTTGCACCATGCTGCTTTCAGCAGCACTTTCACTGAGAGGCTGCTTCTCCCTGATGTGTTTGTTAATCATTCGTGCTCCGATCTCTTTGCTCTGCTTTCATCGTTCCTGAGCAGCGTGAGTGAGGTGAATGTAGATGACAGGTAGTCTGAGTGCCGTCTGTCTGCGGCGTGTGTTCGCTCGCATGTTGGCACAGAGTGACCCAGCTGTCCTTGAAATCAGGCACACTTCTCCCAGACGTCTTGACTGCTGATGGACCTACAAACCCACCACCAGCTGCGCTTTCAAGAGTGAAAGTATGTAAGGCACAAGATGTTTTCCACACTTAATTACACAGTGACTCTTAGTTTGTTCTTTTCAGCCTGAATGTGCTTTTTTGAGCCAGCAGACTCTCATAAATGGACATATTGTCAAGCATTTTTCAAAATGAATCATCAGAACCAGGCGACAAGTTTGCAGTCTTTTATTTTGGAAGATATTAATGCTTTTATCCAGCAAGGATGCATTAAATTAATCAAAAGTGCCTGTACAGACATTTATAATGTTACAAAAGATTTCTATTTGAAATAAATGCTGTTCTTTTGAACTTTCTATTCATCAAAGAATCCTGAAAAACTGTTTTCCACATTGATAATAATCAGAGATGTTTCTCGAGCAGCAAATCAGCATATTAGAATGATTTCTGAAGATCATGTGACACTGAAGGCTGGAGTAATGATGCTGAAAATACAGCTTTGATCACAGAAATAAATTACAGTTTAACAGATATTCACATAGAAAACAGCTGTTTTACATTCTAATAATATTTCAAAATTTATACTGTATTTTTTTATCAAATAAATGCAGCTGGATTATAACAGATTATACATGCTTAATATTTCAAAATAAATAAATAGCTATTAAATTTCATATGATCATTTTATTTTATTTTATTTTATTTTATAAATTACAGTCCAGTGGAATGTGCCGGCATTTAATTCAACCATTCTCTCTTTTTTACTGTTACAGCCTTGCCTCTTTGAACCTTAATTTGTCCAACTGTCCAGCCATTGAGGGCAAATGGTCTTGGTTTTCCGCACAGATCAGCTCAGTCCCTATATGGTGCATGTACAGTCGTGTGTAGTTGTATTCAGCTCGTCCCGTGACATTATGATGAGCTGACCTTTCCCTCAGGTCTCTGATGTGGGATCTAAAGTGCTGTTGGCCGGTTTGGTCTTGAAAAGGTCAGTGTGAGAGAAGCTCAAAGCCATTGTCCAGAATGCACCTTTACATCCATTCATTTGCTGCTGTAGCTTCAAAAACTCCTCCCTGAAGGGGTCAAAAGCACTGTTAGTTCTCTTGAGTGATGTGAGCAGTACATTAGAGCTTTAAAAGCTGATGACCTGCACTTTTAAATGCTTTTTATTGTCCAGATGTACATCAGTATTTTGGCATCTTTTCAGCTCTTCTTTTTTTTCTTATTGGATGCAAAATTGCATGCCATATGGAATATTTTACCCTTTTTTATAATGCTGAGCATACGCTGCCCTGCATCATATTTACTGAATGAAATCCAATACTTGTTTTTTTTACAAATTCTGGATGGCTGATTCCAAAAATAGTGGCTGTTTTGCTTGAGCATGTCATCATTTTCTTACATAATATGACTCATTTTGTAGCATTTGTGCTTTCGACAGCCACCTGTAAGGTGAAAAGGTCTTGTATTATCGTTAATCAGCAGAAAAATGGTCACAAAGACATGATTCCCGTCTGATTTTGAGCCAGACTGTAACTATTTGTTCAATTCTCAGCCTGTTTTCACATCTATGAATGAGTCTGAAGACATTATTTATGCCTAATCCTGATTTCAAGGTTAAAATTATGGCCAGTGACAGAAAAAAAAATGCAAACATGATCCAGATGATTTCTGCTACATATGTGGGTATTTTACTACATACAAACAGTGACAGAATATTACAGACTTTTTTTTTACCTTTATAAATTTGACATTAAATGGAGTATTTGACCATATTTTCCTACTCTTCTGCATATTATAACTTATATGATTCATTTTGAATACTTTTTGTCATTAAAATAAGTCATTTGATAAGTGCATAAGCTGATACATACATAAAGTATATATAATTTGAAATGTTTTAATTTTTACAGTATTTTGTGGGAAAAAAACTATACATGATGGAAAGTTTTTATTGATATGTTTAAATGTAGCATCGTCAAATTTGGTAATATTAGGCCTTTTTGCAAATCAGCATATTTTTTTTAAAGATGCTTCAAAATGAGTTTTTGATTTTGTGTGCCAACAAAATGATCAGTTGATCAATACTTCATCCAAGACCTCTGTTTAACTTCATCCATTTTGCAAAAGCCAAAAACAGCCCTAGTGTAATGGATATCCATGCTGGTGGTCATGCAGCGTCGTTAGGATTTCATGCATTTTAATAGTCTCTGTTTCTTTAAAGGCACTTTGACAGTGATCTCTGTAGATTACCTTCACAGTGTGCCTCCTCAAAATTACAGGAAGTATTACTTGGCAAAGCCAGTAAATTAACTCATCACACTTAACAGAGTTCAAATGCGGTCTCTCATCAGTCGAGATGGTGGTCTTGCAGTTGTGCTGCTCCTGTTACTTTAAATGTCCCTCACAGCACGAGCGAAATCAAGTCAGCAGGTAACCAGAGTCGTTTCGTGTCAGTTTGAGTTGTGTGTTGCCTGTTCAAAGATGTAGTGATCTGTTATCAGTACATTTTCACATTGTAGTCCGCCGTTATAAAGTGGTTTCATGCACTTTTCTTCTTTGAAAGATGAATGTGAATGGAATTGCATGTGCATTTCTATTCAACATCCAGGACAGGTGCACAAGAGGGTCTGAAGAAGTGCACGGCATAAAAAAAATATTAGTAACAAAAACAGACTACTACAGTTAAAGTAAAAAGAGACAAAATCATACATTTTTCTGTTTTATTGAAGATGTTGCAGCACTTTTATTGTTTATTATTCGTTCATTATTCCTCTGGCATTAAGTCTCATCACAATGAATCGCCGAGTCGTCTGGATCTACAGCATTGGGCTTAATGTTAATTACCACAAAATTAAATTATTTAAACTCGTCAAAATCGAGTTAGTGGCGAGTCATTACAGTCGAGTTAATGATGAGGCACTTACGATGGAAATAAATGTGCCCGGTATTTAGAAGCATAAATGTGAGCTCATAATTTAATTAAAGCACTATTAATTCTTCTGTTTTAGCTGTTATTGTGGTAGCAAAGTAAAAGGTTATAATAGCCTAAAAACAACTATTTTTTGACTATTATAAATGACTATTATTTCACGTGTCAGGCTTTATAGGGTTAAGAATCATGTCTGATTTGTGTCTGGTGGACAAGACTTCAGCTTGTACAACATTTTTACTAGACAACTTTATAGAAAAACAATCCAGAAATTAGCTCAGACTATTTTTATAATATAATATGGCGGTTATGGTTCAGTAAATAAAAGTAATGTCAATATTTATAATTTTTTTAATCATCATTTTTTAATTGCATTTAAATAAGTTCAAGTTATCTTGCAGTCCTCCTAGGATTTTACTTCACTTTCAGTTGAGTGTCTCTTTTATTCAGTGCTTCCTTAGACATTAGATATGTTGAATTTTAAAAATGTGCCTTCAAGAGCATCATCATTAGTTGAGCCCATGATATCAAGACCTCCCATTACTTTCTTCAATGTTCGATGCACAACCATTTCTTCTCAGTTACTGAGTGTTTGAGAAAACGGGACATGAGCTGCTCGCTACTTCCTTATTAGCACCGACTTTCATCTTCTTCTTTGTCACATCAAAGATAGGAAGAGAATCAAAAAGAATCAACATCTCCTCGAATAATCCTGGGATGTGCTATTAGGATCAGAAAGAGACATTTGGAGGTTTTGGATGGCCGAGCTCTACCTCAGCTCTTTGTGGCCCTTTCTAACCTCAGATCTTGATTGCAAAGCCACAAGGCTCTTCTGACATGTTAATGAAGCTCTGATGCACTTTGGTGAAAATAACACATGTGGATTTGCTTTCTGCTGCAGTCTGGATGTTTGATAAGGTTGAGTTGAGTGCTTCTCCTCCTGATGGCACGGTGCAAGGCTTTGCCTGCTTAATTTCCTCCAGTGGGTTCATTAGGTTCCTTTGCTGGTTCTTAAGCAGCAGTGAAACCCCAGCGGGCTTTGTAGAGTCTTTATCTTGCTTTTCATTGCTCCTTCTGTTGCTTTCTGCTTATTTTCTCTCCCAGAAGTCAGTTTTCTTTTTCTACCAGAAACAAAGCGACATGTGCTGCTTTGAACAGTGTGTCTGCATTCCTGCTGCACATCACGCCTGCTGTGCTTCAAACTCCAAGACAGCCAAGTTAAAGGGCTTGAATGAAGCATCTAGGCCTACATTTAAGATTTATATATTTAAATTGCATTTAAAATCTCCATGCATTTGGATTTCAACATAAACAAATAAACTTAAGGTGATGCATATTTGTCAGTTATGCATAAACCGGATCTCGGCACTCAAATAAATGATGCCATAGTTTATTACCAACTATTTGCACATATTTGATTTTATTTATATAATCATATTTTCAAAATGCATTTATATTCACATTGCTTAGAATCAGCATGCATCTGTTAAATGTAAAAGCAAGGAAATATATTAAGTTATAAGTATGAACATGGTTGAAATATGGCTAGCTGTGGAACAAGCAATATTCAGTTAAATATATTAGATTAAACCTGGTTATTGTGTATTTAAAACACATTCAGTTTATTAGTACTATTACAGAAATTGTTACATGTTTAATATATATGACTGACAAATATGCATCACATTAATTATGTTAGTTTATGTTGAAACTGTGTAATCCACAGTTTGCAATGCAAATACATATATCTTAATTTTTTTTTAATTTTAGTTTTTTTTTTTTTGTGAGTATTTTAATGTCCTCGTTATATGGTATGAAGCCTCGAGCCTTTTATTACCATTACTCAGAAAACTTCTTAGATTGCAGAAGACTGTGGTTTTGTGTGCAGACTTTTATTCACAGTGTGGAGGTCAAATGTCTGCAGAGCAAAATTGCCTTCATGTTAAATGTCACTGAAGTGAAGAAGACAGAAATAAGCTGATAGACGTCTAAGGAGTGTGCTTTTGTCTGCTCTAGAGCCCTGCTGTAACCTCTGTCAGCCGTTGATGCCGAAGTTCAGCTACTTTTGTCAGGACGTAATTACAGTGTTTGCAGTGCAGCGCTCTATTGATATTCCTCATACAATACATTCTGTAAAAATGTGTTCAACGTGCAATTAAATCAGCCTGAACCGCTAAAAGGAATAGTTCATTCAAAAACAACATGATAGAGCATTAACCTTGTAGCAATACTCCCCAGACATTTGAATTCTGAGCCACTGCAATACTTACCTGAAGAAACGCAATAAAAACAATACGTGCCTGTACCAACATGATAAAAATGTGCTACGGTCACGCATTGAAAGCGCATTTTAGCGCCACTTAATGGACATTTCACTTTGAAACTGCTGTGAAACATGCTGTAAGGTATATGTAATATCAGTGTTGCAGAAATGTTGCCACAAGCACGTTATTTCCAATGACCCTGGGTTGCATTTTAAACTTCAAACCGTCGCTTCTGGCTAAAATACAAGCCCGTAGTCCATAATAACGCTTCCTGAAAAATGATTTATTTATAATAAATATATAAACCTGGTTATTGTGTATTTAAAACACATTCAGTTTATTAGTACTGTTACAGAAACCTGTTTCATTTATGTATGACTGACAAACATGCATCATATTACGTTTATTAGTTTGTTAAAAGTGTGTCATCCAAAATACATGGCAATTTAAATGCAGTTCAAATAAATCTTACATTTATTAAAAAATAAATAAATAAATAAAATGTAGGCTATAAATTAGGTTGTAAAATATGTGGTGCAACTATCATTAAATAATTCATATTTGAAAAAAGGTCAAATATATTTGTAAACATTTTAAAACAAAACCTTATGAAACCAACATTAATACAAGAACTTGGCACATGTTGTAAGCCTTATTTTAAAAATATTTTTAGACACTCATGACCCATTTAACCATTTCAAGTTTAGTGGATTTGTGTTTAGTACGGAGTCACAGAAGTAAATCTTCTACACGTTTCTGTGCGACACTAGAGTGTTTCATCTCTAAAGCCGCGCTGCTCACTTTAACATCCACTTATGTTAAATCTTCTTCATTCTTCATCCATTCTTTACATCTTGATTCTGATCTTAGGGTGAATGCATGCATCATGCATAAATTGCATCTCCCAAAATGTTCTCCGCTCTCTCTCTGCTGCGTTTCATCAACATCACACCAGACTTAAGGGTTTGAGAAGTTTACAAATCATCCCAGATGTTTCAGATGTGATGTAGTCTGAAATTACTGACTTTTAACATTTATTTGTAATATGCATTAATTTTTTTGACACCACAGATCTTTTTTTTCACATGCAAAGTCCAAAAAATAACACACACGTGTGATTCATATGAATGAATCTTTAACATAAGCCTTGCGTTTGTCATGCACACAGACACACAGGCATTGTGAGAGGATCAAATGGGAATGATGTAGTGTAATAACAATCCAATGGAATTCATTGCTACATGTAGACATTATTAGGTTAACCATGAAGATCAATGGTCTTAAGTGTGTGTGTGTGTGTGTGTGTGTGTGGTTTCCATGTCCTTTGGGAAACACTGAGCTGATTTTCATATGCGCCTGCATTTCATTAAGTTAAGTGCAACTAAATGCATTGAATAACCTTGTGAAATACGGTCAGCATCACGATCTGGCTGGAGGATTTCTTAGCACTTCCCATCTGAGGACTTCTTACAAAAGCATTTTATGAACAAAGCATAAAAAAGCCCTTCTGCAAAGATATCGCAACTAATCTGAAAGCAAACAGATGGTCCTTTGAGAGCGAACCAACCCTGATTCAATATATAGATTGCACTCAGGAAAAGAAAATTATATTTGCTCTTTTGGCTGTGGGCGAAATTGCACCAGACCCTTCCTCTCTTCCCCATTGGTTTGCTGTCAGAGATGAGCACAGGTGAGATGGCCATAAAGTGTTCAGTTATTTGCAGTGGCGTCTCCTGTGAATAATCAAGCATCGCTGTCTAATCTCTAGTATGCATGCATGAAGCCACTACATGAACTGTGCATCCCAGAGCTCAAATAAACACACATATGCACACTGTAGGTATTTGACTACCAGACACTTTATTATACTGACATGTGAAAGAGACTTTACAACTCATCATATATTGATCTTGTGCATCGACTGCATCTTGTTTATGTCCATTGGCAGCTAGACATTATTGTTTCATATATGCAGACGCGTAGCAGGGCCTCAAACGACAACATTGTGACAGATTGTTAATGTGCATTTGAAGCAGTATTTTATTGAGCAGAGTTTAATCACTCTGAGTGTTCTCCTGCTGTCATGGCTTTCAGATTCATTTCAGGGCTCTGCAGGGAATGGCTGATGGGCCACTTTTGGGCCATTTAATGCTGCTGTGTTGTCATGCATCTTATGTTTGTTGATCATGTGTCTTTGTGCTTTGGAAGCTTACAGTACATACTTGGTTTTCTTGTGGCATTGTATTTCACTGTTTTCCACCACGTTTTATGTATATTATATTATGTATTATAGTTGAAAACATAATTTACATTTAAATTTTTTTTAAATTATAAACGTAATATTTCAATGTAATTACATCTCATATATTCTAATTTATACACCTAATATATATATATATATATATATATATATATATAAATCTGTTATAATAAAAGGAAATCTAACATACTTATATTCAATTGAATTTATTTAAATGGGAGATGTAGTTGTTTTTCAGTAAGATTTAAATTGATATTCTTATATTTCATCAATTTTATGATATTCTTATATTTCATCAAATATATAAAATTTAAATGCAATATTATTATATAGATACAATATAAAAACAGAGGGAGAGAAAGAGAGAGAGGAGACTGGTTTAATTATAATCTGTATTTATTTTTTGAAGAAAACATAATATTAAATGGAAAATTGTTGTTGTTTTAGTTTTTTTTTTTTCCCCCAATAACATTTAAATCTAATATTGTTATATTAAATTAAATTTCTATCTACCGCCCGCTGACGCCCTGGAGCTCACATCTCCGAAAATATTAAAGCAATTTTTAAAATCTTTAATAACAAACCGCATATTTGAAGCGTAAACAAGAACATTCTCTCATAAAAAAAACTCTATAAACTACATTCTGTGACACAAAAACAGTATTATTTATAAAATTATAGTGGATTTGAGATTCGAGAACCAGAAAGAACTGTTGTATAAAACAGGAATGTAAAAAGGCATATAATACTGAGTATTTTGAGTTGCGTACTCTTCAGTCCAATAAAAGATAATGTACAATATTCCAGAGGCACTTGGCGCATCACCAGTTTTGTTAATGTTCATTTGTACTGTCATAAACAACAACAACAATAATAATAATAACAATAAACATAGTGAGGGCAGTGATACAGAATTATAGGTAAAGGTTAAAGATCGTCATGGTGTAAAATCACACTCTGAATGGTCCAAAATTGCTTTTATCAAATCTGTGCCGCTTCAGAGGAAGATAAATGTCAGTGTATGTTTTTTGGTGAAAATTAAGATTTCTTTTGGTTCATTGATTGTGATGGGAGTCCCGAGGCAAAGAAATGAGGCACAGTTTGTCCATTAATGATGTGCATGACTCACTTATTAAAATAAATTCAAAACTCAAAACATCAAAACTCTGTTGCATCACATCGGCTGACAAATCAGCCGTCATATTTTATTAAGCACAAATATTGCACACATGCAACCCAGCCTCTGCTTTTACTTTTAGACATTGGAAGTCATTCATCTTGCCTTTTAATGAATGATTTTAAGTCGAGCATTTCTCCAGTCTTCGAGTCAAAATGCCTGTTTTGTGATAGAAATTTGGCTCTTAGGTGGTGTTATTTGGATGGAGAGATAAGATGTCTTCATTTCTCTCTTCTAACGCGCGTGAGTGATGAGGAGGAGGCTGAGAGAGGGAAGACTGTATTTTATGGATGGAGGTGGAATATAGATCAGCTAGAGATGTTTGTAATGAATCTCTGGATGTGATTACACGCGTGTGTGCCGCGATACGACTGAGAGCGTTTATCATCTCACAGGCATTTCAGGTCTCAGAGCAGCGGTGTTGCTGTGGTTAACATGCAGATGTAGCATGTGGTGTATTTCAAACAAGAACAATGTGATTTCTCTGGAATCTTATTGAGCTGTTCGTCAGCACTGCGGTGGGTCCTTAAACTGGTGTCATTAAAACTGGTTATATAGCAAAGTGTATTAAGTTGAACTAAACTCGTATGTGACCCTGGAGCACAAAAGCAGTCTTAAGTCGCTGGGGTATATTTGTAGCAATATCCAACAATACATTGTATGGGTCAAAATTATTGCATTGCTACGAACTTCATTTGGACAACTTTAAAGATGATTTTCTCAGTATTTTGATTTTTTTGCACCCTCAGATTCCAGATTTTCAAATAGTTGTATCTCGGCCAAATATTGTCCTATCCTAACAAACCATACATCAATGGAGAGCTTATTTATTCAGCTTTCAGATGATGTATAAATCTCAATTTTGAAAAATTTACCCTTATGACTGGTTTTGTGGTCCAGGGTCACGTATGCTGTTATTGTTTATGTGAAATTGAAAAAAAAAAGAAAAACAGAAGAAGAAGAAAATTTGAAGAAGCTTCATGCCAGGGTTATTATCGTTAGCTGAAACCAAAACCATAAAAAAACTTGAAAAAAAAAATATATATATGCATATAAATCTAAATGTATATAGGGGAGAGCAAAGTGCTTTGAGCCAGTTTTTATTTGCGGTGTGTTTAAAGCGAGCACATGACAGTAATGGGTTCAACTTAAATATGTACATACATTTCAGGATGTGGTGCATCCTTGGGAATAATCACATTGGATCTAAAATAAACTGCTTTCAAAATATGGCTTTCCAAAAAAAAGAGTGGTCTCTTGGCTCAATTTGAGCCACGTGGAGTTAAACTGTGCCATTGATTATGCTGAGGTAAAACTGAACATTTTTACCTCATGCTATATCAAAGGAAGAGAAATTCAATAAAAATGACTTCTTAAAATCTATGTGTGAGCCTTGTGATGGACTGACCGTTCATCCAGGGATTTTCCTCGCCTGTGGCTCAAGACGCTCAAGACCAATGAAAAAAAAAAAGAAAAAACTGACTGCAGTTGACCATAAAAAACTAGGCTAATAGCAGGAAAATACAGTTTCATAAAACTTCAATGGCCAATTTTCATAAACAAGGCCTATTTAAAATGTTCAAGTTCAAGAAAATCAAGTTCAAAACAAAGAACAAAATCAAAATTTTTTGGTTTAAAATTAATAAAATATGTAGAAATAGTACTTTATAATAATAAGAAGGGGTGAGCCACTGACTCAACTTACCCCAAGACGTTCGGCAAAACTACCCCACTCCGACCATTTTAACAAACTTGTATCATCATCAATTGTATCATATTATTATATTGATATTTTTTCAGATTTGTCTATTTGTTCGGACACAGATGCATGAGTCCTTGAACATAAAGACAAAAAAAATCCCTTTGAACAGCAAAAAAACTGTTTTATGAACCTAAATGTACTTACAAATTATCCCATGGGCCTCTCTCCATCACAAGGTGAGTAAAATGGTTAACTCTTCCAATATGTGTGGGTCATATCACCAATTTTGTTTAAGGTTGCCTAGTAACAAGGGGTGGCTCAACTTCCCCACAGGCTCAAATCACCACACTCTCCCCTATAATGCATAAATTATATATATATATATATAAATCCTCACTAAGGCTGCATTTATTGGATCAAAATACAGTAAAAACAGTAATATTATGAAATATTATTTTAATTTAAAACAGCTGTTTTCTATGCGAATATCTGTTAAAATGTAATTTATTTCTGTGATCAAAGCTGTATTTTCAGCATCATTACTCCAGTCTTCAGTGTCACATGATCTTCAGAAATCATTCTAATATGCTGATTTGCTGCTCAAGAAACATTTCTGATTATCATCAATGTTGAAAACAGTTGTGCTGCACAATATTTTTGTGGAAACCGTGATACATGTTATTTTTCTGGATTTTTTGAATAGAATGTAAAAAAAACAACAACATTTATTTAAAACAGAAATCTTTTGTAACACTATAAATGTCTTTACTGTCACTTTTGATCAATTTAATGTGTCCTTGCTGAATAAAATTATTAATTTCTTTCAAAAAACTTTCTGAAACAGCTTTCTTAAATCAAAAGACTTTCAACATGGCCTCTTCTTGTTTAAATAATGAACTAGCTGCAGGTTCACCTTAGATGCTTTGCTGATGTGCATTTAGATTTTGAAAGACAACCTGAACTGTCACTTTAACCAAAGCACAAGTGTTTACTTGAGAATTTTATCTGATTGAATGCCATGTTGATTTGATATCAAATGCATTTACATATCCTCAATTTCCTCTGAGCCCAGAATGAATTTTCCTGCCTAAAGATAAGATTGACCTGATTAATCTGAGTGATGGCTTTGAATTAACATATTTACACACACACACACACACACATACACACACACACACACATACACACACACACACACATACACACACACACACACATACACACACACACACACATACACACACACACACACATACACACACACACACACATACACACACACACACACATACACACACACACACACATACACACACACACACACATACACACACACACACACATACACACACACACACACATACACACACACACACACATACACACACACACACACATACACACACACACACACATACACACACACACACACACACACATAGTGTCGCTGCAGGAGCGCTGTAGTGGATGATGTGAATTGAATTGGACTGAGATCGGATGTCAGCTTATCAGATGGCTAAGGTGCTGCTGGACTGAAAAAAGTGCATCTGTCTCAATACTATGTACGATGTTTGAAATCTAAACTCAAATAGCAGATCGATCGAGACAAATCCTCTGCTGGCTGCAGCCCCACACATGCACCAATGAAAAAGACAGCCTCACAGGAAATTGAGAACTGAGAGCAAACAGGAAACAAGTTTGGAAAGTGATTTTGAACGTGAACTCCATCCAACATTACACATTTAATATAAGAGTCACCAGAAAAACACAAGAAGCATTAAATATTAAATAACATATAACTGACAAATGAAATCAAACTGAAAGTTAAAGCAGTAAAAAAAAGAAAATTACAGTAGCAACATTTCTAGTTTTATAGATAGTTTACAACTAAATGCATTTTTCATAAACATAAATAATGTTAATATAACAAATTACTAAAAACTGTTTTTTTTACCTTTATAATAATCTCACAACCACCTTAAAAATGCAAGTGGTAATGAGAAAGTCAGACACAGACACAAAACACCATCATGATATACCACACACTAAATGACACTAAAATAATGTGATGAACATTCATTTATCAACATATTCTGTTACACCAAATACACAAAATAATGATCTTTAAAAAAGCATCATATGACCCCTTTAATAACAGAGTTAACTGTGACTTATCTCACGATTCTGACTTTTTAAAAATAGTTTATATCTTGCAATTCTGAGTTTTTATGTCACAATTTTGAGGGGAAAAATCTGAATTGTGAGATGTTTTTTTTTTTTTTTACAAGTTTTTTTATTTTCTTATCCTGTGGCAGAAACAGGCTTTCATAACAAGGAAAATCTGCCAATAGGGTAAGTCAAATAAACTTAATTCTGAATTTTCTGAATTTTTTTCTTGTTTTATGTAAATACTCACCTAATTTTGATAAATTTTTCAGAAACGCACTAAAACACACCAAATGACACTAAAATAATGCAATAAACATTAATTTAACAACATAAAATCATAATGTACATACAGTCTATCATGGGGGGAAAAACTAAGAAGAAACATGAAAAACCATCAAATGTGAAGCGTCAAGTTCTGGGAATGTCAATTTGTATTTTATTTCACTGTAAATTGTAAGATCATTTTCACTTTCAAAAACTGTAAATTTAACATTATTTACTGTAAAAAACTAAACATAAAATGTCCCATTACATCTATTATTCTGAATAAATAAGTCTGAATCTGAATCTGAATAAATGAGCTTTCCACTGATGTATGGTTTGTTAGGATCGGACAATGGGAAAACTCCCTCGGCTACGTTTGAAAGTGCCAGGTAAGACGTGAACACGGTTAAAAGGATAGTTCAACCAAAATCAAACTCTTTCAAACATTTCCTCACCCCCATATCATTCCAACATATATGATTTTCCTTTGTGAAACACAAACCGACATGCAGAATGAATGTTGATCATAAAGAGATTTTCGGTCAATAACAGCCTGAATGTGAGTCCTCACAGAAAGCTACATTCAGAAGAATATAGTGAGCAAGTCATAACTTTATGATACATTCATTGCATTTTTTGAGCTTCGCCATATAAATCACTTTTGTTGATTGAAGAAGAGCATCTTAGACATTCAGAACATCTCATTTTGTGTCAAATCAATTAGTGGGGTTTATTTTTTTAATTAATTTTTTTTTTTTCCAGATTGTTTTTCTGTCCCCATTGGTTGAATTTTTTTCTTGTTCAATGCAAAAACTTGCTTAATTCTGATCCATTTTTCAGAAACAAGCCTTCATATCAGATGTCATTTTCCTTCTGAAGTAAACATATCTTGATTTAAGAATGTGTAGATATTTGTACTGGAAAACAAAAATGCTGAGGAAGAAACACATTTTTTGTAGTGCTTGAATGA
>NW_015661123.1:71264-79375 GCF_001515625.1 Sinocyclocheilus rhinocerous | reverse complement strand
ACAGACACACACACACACACACACACACACAGACACACACACACACACACACAAAGAGCATGTTGTTGCGATCGTTCTCATGCACATGTTAATATCCATGTTCTCGGGACAGTGTGTTTAAATGGGAGAATCCTGCCAGACAGGGTTGGAGCGAGTGAGCGAGAAGGAAACCGGCTAACAAGTGTTCACATCATATTGCCAGATTGAATCTGTTAGCCATCACTGAGAATCAGAGCCGCATTGTAAGCGTTGAAGCACCTGGACTCCACTATAGGTCTCAATGAGGTCCTGTGTGTGTGTGTGTGTGTGTGTGTGTGAGACTGCCGTCCAGATGTGAGCTAAAGCTTGCAGATGTTGCGATAGAATACATGTCTTTATTTAGTATTTGTGTCATACCGTGTGTGTGTGTGTGTGTGTGTTTCTCCATAGGGAATGCTGTTTTGGATTAGCCTTACAATCATCTAATCTCTTTACATCCGCACTGACAGCTGAGGGGTTTGTGCTTTCAAGAGGAGCGAGAGCTCGATTTGGTCATGATTAAAAGCGCAGAGACAGATGGATGAATAGATACATGGTCTGTTCAATAAGTAAACACAGGCAGCAGCTTTCTGTGGTGTGCTCAACTTATGATACAGCATAAGAAAGAGGCCTTTGTCAGCCTGAAAACAAGCAAGCAGAGAGTAGAGTCAGTTTTATAGCACGAAATCATGATGTTGATGTTTATAATATCTTAATATCTTCATGCCTTTAGCAGATTAGAGCTGGGCGCTAATATAGTTACATTTTGCAGCAATATAAACAATAAAGCAGTTGAGATTTGATATGTAGTACACAGTATATCGCTTTAAGTGAGTGTACTGTATGAATGTGGGTAAAGCTGGATATATTTATATATCACTGGGTGATAACATAGCAGGAGATTTTCATTAATGTGTGTGTGTGTGTGTGTGTGTGTGTGAGACTGCCGTCCAGATGTGAGCTAAAGCTTGCAGATGTTGCGATAGAATACATGTCTTTATTTAGTATTTGTGTCATACCGTGTGTGTGTGTGTGTGTGTTTCTCCATAGGGAATGCTGTTTTGGATTAGCCTTACAATCATCTAATCTCTTTACATCCGCACTGACAGCTGAGGGGTTTGTGCTTTCAAGAGGAGCGAGAGCTCGATTTGGTCATGATTAAAAGCGCAGAGACAGATGGATGAATAGATACATGGTCTGTTCAATAAGTAAACACAGGCAGCAGCTTTCTGTGGTGTGCTCAATTTATGATACAGCATAAGAAAGAGGCCTTTGTCAGCCTGAAAACAAGCAAGCAGAGAGTAGAGTCAGTTTTATAGCACGAAATCATGATGTTGATGTTTATAATATCTTAATATCTTCATGCCTTTAGCAGATTAGAGCTGGGCGCTAATATAGTTACATTTTGCAGCAATATAAACAATAAAGCAGTTGAGATTTGATATGTAGTACACAGTATATCGCTTTAAGTGAGTGTACTGTATGAATGTGGGTAAAGCTGGATATATTTATATATCACTGGGTGATAACATAGCAGGAGATTTTCATTAAAACATCCTAGTTATTATTAATAATGCATCATTAATGTTTTTGAAAAAGAAACTCTAAAAGGAATATAATACAAATAATAATAAAAAATAATAATTTAGCTTTATTTACGAGGCAAATATGAAAGTCTGTTTCCGTTACAATATAATAATAATAATAATAATAATAATAATAGTTGTTATTTTTATGACACACTTTGCACATAATTCTGACTTTTTTCTTGCAATTTCTAATTTACATTGCACAATTCTTACTGTAGTTTATATCTCCTAATTCTGACTTTTTTTTCTAAATTCTGAGTTTACAATTAGCAATTCTGTTTTTTTTCCTCCAGTGGGATAAAAAATGTAAATGTAATTAATTAAAAAATTAAAATGTAAATGACTTTTTTACATGACTTATCTCAATTCTGACATTTTTTTCTTGCAATTGCAAATTTCTATATTACAATTCAGACTTTTCATTTCATAATTGTGAGACAAAATTTGCAGTTGCCTTTTTTATTTTTATTCTGTGGTGGAAATTTCATATATACAAGTATTTTTTTTTTGTGGTGGCATGACAATGATAAAAATCTATCATAAAATATAGCATTAATTACACACATAATGTTCAATCTTTATTGTGTTGCATTAGTGCTGAAGAACACAAAATCTTCAAGAAAGAAAGAAAGAAAGTCATTTTCTCAGAATTGCAAGACTTTTTCCTTGCAATTCTGAATTTACATCTCGCAGTTGTGTTGTTTTTGTTCCTACCACAGAATAAAATTAAAATATGTAATTGTGTTGCATTAGTGCTAAAGAAAGAAAGAAAGAAAGAAAGAAAGAGAAAGAAAGAAAGCGATTCCCCAACACAACAAAAAACATTACTTTCGAAATGATGACAGTTTTGAGGGACTTTTCCAGGAGGTTTTGGAGTCAGCATTACTCTGCTTTAGTTGAATTATACTGTACTGTATCCTTTATCCTTCTTTCTGTCCTTTCTGGTTAAACCAATAATGAAATCAATACTTGCATGACCGTAAAGTCCTTCAATTTGTTGTTTGGAGGAACCAGGAGAATCCCAAACCGCTTTGAAGGGATTTCTGGGAAGAGGAGCAGTTTACATTAGTGTGATTAGTCTTTGGTAATTAAGGTGAGCTGGCTGAAATTCACAGCCACATCAGATCACGTTTTCCATTCATTAACCAACTAAAACTTTCCAAATGTTTGGTCTTCACATCAAAAACCCTCAACAAATGATAATCGTGGACGTAATAGACGGTTCAGTCAGCGGTTTCGCAAAAATCATGTTTGTAAAACATGACGTTAGTTGTAACCAAGAATTACAACCTCTTTTTGGATGTTACTTAAACCTTTATGCTGAATCCTGTGTCATATTTTTGTGATTTTCCAGAATGGACAGGTATGCACAACCTGTCTTTGCTTTTGCTAACATTATTTCACCATCAGCCTAAGAGAAGGTGGTTGTTCATTCAGAGAGGCGTCTGGATGTCTTGACCTGACCTCCTCTCTGCCTCAGAGCACTATAGCTGTGTTTTTCCAGTTTCTGAAACTGTCTTGTTCTCCATCGTGAGCCACTGAAGGCAGACAGACAGTCTTCTCTCTCTGCTCTGAAACAAAAGTCTGTTTGTTTTCCAGGGAAAGCCACTCTTCTGTTTCTTTCCCTTTCCCAGCGCTCTTCTCCCAGTCAAAGCAGTCCTTGCATTCCCCAGTACCCACAAACTCAAGTGGACTGTTAAAACCAGATGCTCAGAGACTCTTCAAAGAAACTGGGATGGTTTTTTGTAGCTTAAATGTAGGCAGCGTTTGAAGGTACAGAGCATACGTTTAAGCCAGACATTGAAGTCCATCTGCTCAGACGTGCATCTGTATTTCAGCTCTGCTTTTTCTTAGAGTTGGGTGTATGTTGGGATCAGTGTCATTTTAGTAACATTAAAATGCTATTGCAGTTTTTGTTACAATTTTAAATTAGATTTTTATTTTTATATTTTCACTTTAATTTTAGTTAGTTTTAATAATTTTGTTGCAATTTTATTTTGTTTTGTTTTATTGATTTATGATTTATTTATTTAGGTTATTTTGTATTTTCTCTTTAATTTTAGTTAGAGTAATTTTGTTATGTTTTTGTCATTATGTATTTGTTTGTTTGTTTATGTCTGTATATAGTATGTATTTTTATTAGATTTAGTTTTAATTATTTTTATATTTTATATTTTCTCTTTCATTTTACTTACTTTTAGAATTTTTTTGTAATTTTAAAAATAAAATTGTGTTCTGTTGATTCATTCATTCATTCAGTCATTATTTTGTCTATATAGTATTTAGTTTTATTTTAATTTTGTTAGTTTTATTTTATTTAGTTTTAGATATTTTTCTATTTTCTATTTTCACTTAAATTTTAGTTAGTATTGGTGATTTAGTTGTGTGTTTTTATTTGTTTATTTACGTCTATAGTTTTATTTTTTTATTTTATTAGTTTTAGTTTGGGTAAAAGTGCACTACTGACATCACTGAATTTTATTGGCTCACTCTTCTTCACATTTAGCAGCAGAGGTGACGTGACCCAAAAGTTGTCAAAACATTTTACAACAAGTTTATTCTATTTCTAGGGCTAAATGTGACGAACTCAGCTGGAATAACATTTTCTCTCCTGCTTCTCTGCTGGAGGTGTTTCTGTCAAACCCTGAATCATACTAACATCAGTCCTCCACGCACAAATTATAATACAGCATCATATTTAAAGAGAGAATAAATTCATTTTAATAGAAATAGATCTGCACGCTCTTTGCCTCAGAGCGAGCCAGTTTTCTTCAGCAATTTCCTCAGATCGTGAAAAAAAATGAAAATGATGAAGGTTTATGAGGAAAAATATAGAAATGGGCTTGTGAATAAATAATTTAATAGAATGAATGTGTTTGCAATATATTAACACAAAATAAGTGGATCATAATAATTATAATTATAATTAAATTATTATATTATATTATATCTGTAATGGGGCGAACGAGACGAGAGACGTGCGGATCCATACGCATAGCTTTATTCAGAGACATGGTCAGAAGCAGGCAGGGTTAAAACATCAGCAAACCGGTATGGCACAGACGAGACAAGAGCAATCCAAAACAGGCGTGAGTCATTCGACAGCGAATGCTATCCAGAGGGCTGGACAAGAGGGGTAATCCATAAACACGAGCAATAGTCCAGGCGAGGTACAAACATAGTCCGAATGGCGAGACAAGGGTTAATCCAAGAAACACAGGCAAGAATCAGAATACGAGAAAACAGGCAAGGCAAGACTATGACTAGACTATGAAAACTAGAAACTGGCTCCGTAGAGTAGCTATCGCTAGGAGAGTGATAAACGCTATACAATACTCGGCCATTAGAGAAGGATTTGAGTGGTTGCTATATAGTGTGTGTGTGATTGGCTGCAGGTGAGTCCAATTAGTGCAATGGAGCATGGGAAATGTAGTCCAGGGTGACGTGCAACAGTTTGTGTGGTGTGAGAGTAAATGTAATCAGAAGAGACCTCTGGTGGCGAGCAGACGGAAGACCACGGACTGGATTCGTGACAGAGCCCTCCCCCAAGGAGCGGCTTCCAGACGCTCCCAACATTGTATAATCCAGGAGGGTGGTGGAGAGGAGGCGGAACAGGGGGAGGGATGGAGGGCCAGGTCCATGTGGAAGTGAAGGGACAGGGGACTGAGGCAAAGCCAGCAGAGCAGGATGCCAAGGCGGAGCAGGGAGCCAGGGTGGAGCCAGCAGAGCAGGAAACCAGGGCGTAGCCGGCAGAGCAGGAAGCCAGGACAGAACCAGCAGAACAGGTGGCACTGAGGACCACCACAGCAGAGCAGACGAGTCCGAAGATCCCCACGGCGGAGTGGAAGACCACCAGAGCCAGACAGAAGACCACCATGGTGGAGCGGACGGAGCAGAAGACCATCACGGCGGAGCAGAAGACCACCAGAGCCAGACAGAAGACCACCACGGCGGAGCGGACAGAGCAGAAGACCACCACGGCGGAGCGGACAGAGCAGAAGACCACCCCGGCAGAGCAGAAGGCCACCATGGCTGAGCAGACGGAGCAGAGACCCCTGGTCTCTGGGAACTAGGGAAAACTGAGACACAAGAAACCGACAGAGCACATACAGTCTCAAGGACCGAGGCAGGGAACACAACAAGTTAATCAATATTTTCCCTGGTGACAACTGAACGGGCTCACTGACTGAAACTGGACAGGCAGACAGTTCACAAACAGGCTTACTGACTGAAACTGGACAGTCAGACAGTTCATAAATGGGCTCACAGACTAGGACTGGCAAGGTAGATGGTTCAACAGACACATTTGGGAATACAGAACAGGCAGACAGTTCATAATTAGACTCACTAACTAGGACTGGTGTAAATCAGGGATGGGGCAACTGGAGGTCCGTGAGCCGTATACGGCCCACAGTGTCTTTTAGTACAGCCGACAGACACATTTGGGGAAACAGAACAGGCAGACAGTTCATGAATGGTCTCTAAGGCAGTGACAGGGTTAACGGGACAGACATGGAGTGCATTTATATTTTCTGGGCTCATAACTGGACTAATGAGGCAGATAACAGGTTCCTTGTTTGGAACTGGATAGACAGATGGTTCAACATCAGACTCATTGGCTAAAACAGGACAGAGAGAAAGTTCAGAATCCGGTTCGTTAATTGAAACAAAATGACATGACAGTTCAAAACTGGATGTATTGGCTGAAATAGGATGAACAGACTGTTCAAAACCAAGAGCATTGGCTGGAACTGAACTTACAAACATCGTATGGACTGATACTGGGCAGGCAGATAGTACTAGATCAGAATTGTTAATGGGATCGGAACAGACAGGTGATTCCACCTCAGGCTCATTGAGGGAAATGGGACAGACAGATAATTCAAAAACTGATTCATGGGTTGATCCTGGACAGACTAACAGTTCATGATCAGACTGATTGACAGAAACTGGCAGGACAGAGAGTTCAAAATCAGACTCATTAGCAGCATCAAGACGGACAGACAGTTCACAATCAGCCTCCATGGCTGATTCAGAACAGGACGGGAGTTCGGAGATGGCCTCATCGGCCGGTTCAGAGCAGGCAGAGAGTTCACAGACGGCCTCCATAGCCATGACAGGACAGCCAGAGAGTTCATTACTGGATACCACTGACACCTCTGGAGGTTCTGCAGCGGTTGCCGCCACCTCTGGAGGTTCTACAGCAGTAACATCAGGAAATGGGGAGAGTTCAGTAACGGTCTCTTCGACCGCAACATGACAGACTGAGAGTGCATTGCTGAGCGCCACCACCACGCAAGGAGCTGAAGCGAGCACCTCCGCCTCGGGAGGTTCTGTGGTGGTGTATGCAGCCCAAACACACCAAAAAGCGATCCCCATCAAGGGAAGCGCTTCAGATAGGGGAATCAGTTCAGGAACAGGAAGGCTAGAGTGAGTGGGTTTGGGGACACCAGCTGCGTGTGCAGACACCAGCGATGCATCCCTCACACTGGATACCAGACTGGGAATACCGAAGGACTGACCTTGATAATCTGGGTGCAACAGAGAGGACGTGACAAGACTCTGGATGATCAGCTGTGATGTAACAAGACTCTGGAAGATCAGCTGTGATGTGACGTGACTCTGGATGAACAGCTGTGATGTGACGTGACTCTGGAAGATCAGCTGTGATGTGACGTGACTCTGGAAGATCAGCTGTGATGTGACGTGACTCTGGAAGATCAGCTGTGATGTGACGTGACTCTGGAAGATCAGCTGTGATGTGACGTGACTCTGGAAGATCAGCTGTGATGTGACGTGACTCTGGAAGATCAGCTGTGATGTGACGTGACTCTGGAAGATCAGCTGTGATGTGACGTGACTCTGGAAGATCAGCTGTGATGTGACGTGACTCTGGAAGATCAGCTGTGATGTGACGTGACTCTGGAAGATCAGCTGTGATGTGACGTGACTCTGGAAGATCAGCTGTGATGTGACGTGACTCTGGAAGATCAGCTGTGATGTGACGTGACTCTGGAAGATCAGCTGTGATGTGACGTGACTCTGGAAGATCAGCTGTGATGTGACGTGACTCTGGAAGATCAGCTGTGATGTGACGTGACTCTGGAAGATCAGCTGTGATGTGACGTGACTCTGGAAGATCAGCTGTGATGTGACGTGACTCTGGAAGATCAGCTGTGATGTGACGTGACTCTGGAAGATCAGCTGTGATGTGACGTGACTCTGGAAGATCAGCTGTGATGTGACGTGACTCTGGAAGATCAGCTGTGATGTGACGTGACTCTGGAAGATCAGCTGTGATGTGACGTGACTCTGGAAGATCAGCTGTGATGTGACGTGACTCTGGAAGATCAGCTGTGATGTGACGTGACTCTGGAAGATCAGCTGTGATGTGACGTGACTCTGGAAGATCAGCTGTGATGTGACGTGACTCTGGACGAACAGCTGAGACGTGACGAGACTTTGGCAGATCAACTGTGACTTGACTTGCCTCATGAAGATCAG
>NW_015661123.1:50192-71081 GCF_001515625.1 Sinocyclocheilus rhinocerous | reverse complement strand
GTGACGTGACTCTGGATGAACAGCTGTGATGTGACGTGACTCTGGACGAACAGCTGAGATGTGACGAGACTCTGGAAGATCAGCTGTGATGTGACGTGACTCTAGAAGATCAGCTGAGACTTGACTTGACTCAGCAATGGAAGCTGTGACTTGACTTGACTCTTGACTCAGTGTAGCATTATATTTCAGTGCAATATCTTCACTTTTTAGTGCAATGTTTTTATACCCCCATTCCTTCAGTGCACTGTGTAATACTTGTAATACTGGGTAATAATTTACTCAGAGCCAGAAGTCTACCTCATATCAGTGCAATAATCATTTTAACAAGCTGTTACTTACTATTTATTTATTTTTATATACAAGCAATTCTTTCTATTTCATTCTCTTTATTCTCTTGTCTTAGCTTAAATATTTTAATTATACATCTCTTTGTATCATGTATATTTATTTTTAGTTTATTTTGTCTATTATGTACCACGCACCTTACGCAGAAGCCCTGCAATTTCGTTGTATCTTGTGAACAATGAAAATAAAGCATTCTAATTCTAATTCTAATTCTAATGAAGATCAGCTGTGACTTGACTTGACTCAGGAAGATCAGCTGTGACTTGATTTGACTAGTAGATTACAGTAGATTAGAGTAGATTACATACAAAATCAATGCAAGATGCGAATGACACGAATTGGCCGACACGATTACAGATTAATATTCGCCTCAATATATATAATATATTAATATTACCTGATTAATAATCTTCTGCGCAATCCAATCAGTGAAGAGTTTATAGACACATCAAGTTTGACATGTTGTTGTTGTTGATGTGCGTAAAGACACAATGTTTTTTTTCCTGTGAGTGACACGAAAAACATCCCGCGAATATTCTAGAGTGATTAACGTGATCCTACTATTCGCTTCGCTTTGGGTGTGCACACACCATTATTCTCTTTTCATGTTAATTGCCTTTCAGCCAAAATAAGCAGCTAGAATAGAGCTAAAGAAGCACAATTACCGTTTTGTCAGAGTTTATCATTGTTTTGATATACTTGCATGTTTGTTGCCTGGATAGAAATGGGCTGATTTGCCTTTAGGGGACTTTGGTTCAATGGTGATGCAGTTATGGATAAAGGGTCATGCCCTCTTCAAACAAATGAGGCCTGCATTTATGATTCATTTTAATATTGCTTATGAAATCACCCATACCCAGACTTTATGTATGCAGCACAAATGACTTGAATATAATCTTCTAATTAGCACATCAGTACATTTCAGCATCTTCTTCTCCATGCTCATCTCATACATCATATTCATATTTTTCTGTCGTTTTCCACATGCATCCATATTGTGTTGATGCATTGCATCAGCGTCTGCTCTTTCAGAATAATGTCCTTGATCCTTCATCTCCAGACACACTCTAGTACAGTAAACATCCTTAACATCACGCATTATGCTGCTTTTGACTGAACAAATTCAAGCTGAGCTGTTTCTAAAAGTATATGTTGTGTATCACAGTTTATAAGACTGAAAGGAGCATTAAATGGAGTCTGGAAATCCTCATCACGCTTCATGTGTCAGTGTCACATCTTCAAAACATTCCCAGAATTTGCTAACGTCTCTCTCTCTCATCATGTCTACATGTCTGAAATGACAAATGCATTCAATTTGTCAATCATGGATGCTACACATTTCTTTCAATTTCTTCCATGTGTCTCCAAATACATATTTTTGCTTTAGTTGCAATAAAGCAGGTTGTCTATCTGCGCCACTAAGTTGCTGAATTCAGTGAATGGATCAGTCTAAAAGTACCAGTTCTGCTAAACAAACATTGTTTTTGTGTATTTGGGTTGGTGGGTTTGTGATGGACCTGTTTCTCGTTTCCTTTTCCCCTAAATCCATCAGGAATAAGTCGGCTGGAGCTTTTGGTTTTGTATTATTCAAGTTGTTGCTGCATGAACTTCTTTGTCTAGAGAAAATGTCCTTTATGTTTACTATATTAATCAAAAGCAACCAATGAGTTTTAAGTATCAAATTAAGATCATATCTTAGGTTAAGAAGAGATGTGGGTGTAATTAATAAAATAAAATAATAACAATAACAACAACAACAACAACAATAATAATTATAATATTAATGCACTAATGAGCTTTACATGCTCATGAAGTAATAAACATTTTGACCCATTAATTGCATTAATTTTAGTTATTCAAAACAATATCATTTACATATTTTACAATATAAAATTATCTCTTGTTTTTTTTTTCTAAAGATCAGCGTCTTGCAGATTTTGCAAATAGTATAAATTTCTTGGTCTAAAAAAAAAAAGAAAGCCCATTATGTTAACTAGCTAAATCAAAACCAACTAATGAATACAAGTATGAAATCAAGATCTTAGTTTAATAAGGGATATGGGTGTCTAAAAAAAAAAAGAAAGCCCATTATGTTAACTAGCTAAATCAAAACCAACTAATGAATACAAGTATGAAATCAAGATCTTAGTTTAATTGTTATTATTATTATTATTATTATTATTATTATTATTATTGTTGTTATAAATGCATACTTAAATGAGCTTATAAGTATCAAGTCAAGATCATATTTTAGGTTAATAAGAGATATGGGTATAATAATAATAATAATAATAATTAATTAACAAGCTTTAAATTCTTATGAAATTTTGAAGTTGGTTTGAGAAAGCCTAGCCTGAATGTCTGAAAGTTTAGATAGATGTTGATAGCATGATATACCACATTGCTAACATGATTGAACATGTTCCTATCATGTTTTTAACATGCTTAGCATGTTGCTGGCATGTTTCTAGCATGATTAACATGTTGCTAGCATGTTACTAACATATTTTAGCATGATTAACATATCGTTAGCATGATTAACATGTTTTTAAGCATATTGTTAGCATGATTAAAATGTTGTTAACATGTTTTAACATGATTAACATATTGTTACCATGTTTCAAACATGATTAGCATGTTGTTAACATGTTGCTAACATGTTTCCAGCGTAATTTGCAAGTTGTTAACATGTTTTTAGAATGATTAGCATGTTGCTAGCATATTGCCAATCATGTTTCTAGCATGTTTTAGCATGATAAGAATGTTTTGAACATGTTTACATGTTTCTAACATGATTAGCATGTTACTAACAAGTTTCTAGCATGATTAGCATGTTGCTAGTGATAGACAGCTTAAACACTCTATAAATCAAAAGTTTTCCGAGTTTTGGAAAAAAAAAATATTATTATATTTTTTTTAAATAATGAGCTTTAAATGCTCCTGAATAAATCAATAAACATTTTAACCTATGAATTACATTACTTTCACTTATTCTTTATTTGCATTTTACAATTTTAATGACCTCTTATTTATTTATTTTTTTCTAATGATCAACGTCTTGCAGATTTTATGTGGAATGTAATCTTATGAGGAGAACTGTGTGCAGAAAGTTCAGTCTTCCCTTCAAAATGTACTGTATATGCAAGCTGTGAAAATATTTAGTGAAAATGTGATGTAGTGAGAAAAGAAAGCAGAGAGAGAGAGCAGTGCGAGGGCTGGACTGATGGCTCTCTATCTAAATGTTATTCTCAGCAGTCCTCAAAGAGCACATTGTGCTTTGAATCTCAAAAACATAGGGCCCCTGTTCTCCGGCTCTCTGTCTCTCATCCATCTCTCTCCCTCTTTCTCCACATCCCTCCATTTCCTCCACCCTGCGTTTTCATTTTGCCGTCTCTCATCTCGCTCCCATGATAAGGGCTTTAAAAGACCTTAAGGGATTGGAAGAACTAATTTCTAACGATCGCTTTTATTCTCTTGTTTTATTGAGTTATGGCAGCATCTGCTGGGCTTTTCAACCCTCTCTGCCCTCTTATATTATTTGTTTGTTTTTTCCTTCAAGGACAAGCATGTCGACAACATTTGATGATTTGACCATAATAAAATAATCCAATTCATCACCAATATGAATGCCTCATGTACATAATTTTGCAGATTTTTTCCTAAAAATCAGTGCTAAACATGTGCATCTGGCTCTGCTCAGAACAGTAAAGGGTTTTTTTCTGTGAGCAAATGCTCTTAGTCAGAGTTTGGACTTCATTCAGGTTAGGTTTAGCAGGACTTGGCTCCGCGCCCCAGGTGTGTGTGTGTGTGTGTGTGTGTGTGTGTGTGTGTGTGTGTGTGTGCGTTTATACATGCCAGTAAAATATGACCCACAATTCAACTTTCTGTCTGGCTGCTTCAGAGACAGGAAACCGTGAGATTCTGCATTACAGTGCTGAAAGTTATAGAGAGTTTATGGGATAGATTGTGTCTGTATAATAGTTATGCAACTATGTAACGACTTAGTTAAAGCTCAAACAATAATCAGAGGTTATGGCTAGTACTATGAAATATGCCACCCCATGCTTGCAAAATATCTCTAAACTCATAGGATCTATATGACCTTTTAGTCTACTTCTTGTAAGATTGAGACCATTGTACCAGTCGCAATGAGACATTTCAAATGATACCAGACATGACTGTGAATATCACTTGCATTCATGTAGAACATTATACTTTGCTATTGACCGTTCTGAGTGAGCTGAGTGAGGGGAAGGAAGTGTGTGAGAGAGAAGCTTTCCTGCATCTTCTCTCAGTGAGATGTGGAAACACGTCTGTATGTTAATACACTGTGTTTGTATTGTCTGAATCTCAGGAGATCAAAGTGTCTGAGGTTCTTCCAGCCTTACAAGTTCTTGCTTATACAAATACTTTTATATATTCATCCAATACTAAAAACAATGATAGGTAGATAGGTAGATAGATAGACAGACAGACAGAGATAGAAGCTGTACTTGTACACTTATTGCCTAGATAGGAAATATCTGCCTGGTGGCAGTGGCTTCCCTTAAAATCTTTAGGTAACTATGAATAAGCAAAGCTCTGGGCTCTGCCTTCTTTGAAACAAACTAATGGGAAATGACAAGCCAGCACAAACATTGTGATCACCATTTTACGCTCACCGGTAAAAGTTTGCGTTAATATCCATGCAGTGCACAGCAAGAAGAAAATGATATGTAATAAAGCATTGTATTTTTGTATATGTGTTGTGTTTTGAGATTATGTCGTCTCGTTTCCTCTGTATTTCAGAGCAGTGAGTCACTAACCCTGCGTATGAATCTCTTTATCTGTACTCAATGCTGTAGTGTCATGCCTCCATCCTTTCAGTGTCATTCTACAGTGATGATGGATGCTGACACACATTTTCCCATGTCTGTACACACTTCCACAAGGAAAATCATGCATGTTTTAACACACCTTTTAACTGTTACTTGTATAAATTGTCTTGTCATCAACATTTGCAATTATTTAAAAAGTCTTTTAGAGCATAAGAGTATGCATATCACTCCCCTATAATGCAACTAGAATGTAGAGACATTTTTCAAGCTTAAAGATGGTCACTGCAGTCACTCATGCAATGTCAGCGGAGATCAGGACAATTAGATGAGCCCCAGAGACAGATCCAATGATCTGTCTCTGGTTATTGAAAGGGCCAATTCGATTATAATTTCTTTGCTTTATCTGATAACTATCTCACAACTATCTCTACTATCTCATAATTTTTTCTTAAATTTATTTGTATTAAAATAAATTTTGCATAAATTCTTGAATATTAAATTCGTACATTTTAATTTTTGTATGAAAATGTATTTATTTATTGAAAGGCCATTTTGAAAGGCCAGTTTATCTTGTAATTATTTCGCGTTGACATCAATGCTACTTTTTTTAAAATCTTTTGTTAAATTTTGCTTAAAGTCTTGAATATGTAATGCTTACATTTTTAATAAATAATTCATATATACACTGTTGTTCAAAAGTTTGGGATCAGTAAGATTTTTAATGTTTTTTTAAAGAAACATCTGCTCACTAAGGCTGCATTTATTTGATAAAAAATACAGAAACAATTTTTAATATTGTGAAATATTATTTAAATGTAAAATAATGGTTTTCTATTTCAATATACTTTAAAATATATTTTACCATTTATTTATTTAACATTTTTGATAGACCATTTCAATTGAAATTTCTTCTGTTGATCTGGTTATTATCCCCTTTTTTTTTTTTTTCTCTGATCTTTCGTAATCCTGACATTCGTAATAATTCGTTATTGGTTTCTAATACCTTTTTGAGAAAAAAAAGAGCATGTGAGCCTGTGGCAAATTACATTTATTTTTAAAATGCTACTTTTATTTTATTTTTCTTTTAAAGATAACACATAATTAACATTTCTTCGCAGAAATAGAAAGGCACTAACATCAGACCAAAATCTAAGAGACAAATCACAATTATAAAACAAATGACACAAGTCTTCCTCGTGTGTGTTACAAAAACTGCAAGTATTGTCAATGTCCATGAATTTAGAAATAGCTACTTTACATGGGTACATTTTGTGAAGGATTTGACCAGGTCGTTTTCCAATTAATATCAGAAATGTTTGCATTCCAAAATAACTTTCCTCTAGGGGAGATTTTATGATTTGATTGCAAAATGTGTCTAATATTTTTATTATTACAAGAGGAAGAAAATATTTCAATACCATTAATTTTTAATTCTGGAAATATCCTTTCATTGCTACCAAAAGAGAGGTGATTATTTATTAGTTGCATCAACCCATTTGGAATAGCTTTAACCACTTGTTGAAATTCTTTATATATATATATATATATGTATATATATATTATATATATATTACAGGTAATTATCCAACTATATTATTACCTATATTATATTGATACCTATATTATTATAAAGGTAATTATCCACCTTTTTTTTCTTTCTGATCTTTCGTAATCCTGACATTCGTAATAATTCGTTATTGGTTTCTAATACCTTTTTGAGAAAAAAAAGAGCATGTGAGCCTGTGGCAAATTACATTTATTTTTAAAATGCTACTTTTATTTTATTTTTTTGTGTAACCTTTAATGAAAGAGAAGATGAATTAATTTACATAGGACTGTATAGGTAATATATAATTGACTGAGTTGAATGTTTCTGCACTGTTCAGTGAAACTTTGTTTTGAGCCAGTAGATCACACGGCTGATCGATTGTGGCAAAACAGAGGCTGTGTTTAGGTATATTTTCCCACAGTTGTGAGTGAAAAGCAGTGGGTACGCTGGGTGCGCAGGTCAAAGATCGCCGGAAAGCCATAGTGATTGGTGCAGATGGTTTTGGGGATTTTCCCTCATTTCACCCAGATCCCCATGCTCTTCCCAACACACAGATGCCCATTCAGGGCAGACCCCCATGGATGGAGGGGGGGCACCAAAGGCCCTTTGTGCCCAGAGAGGAGCTCTGTGGTCAGACACTGGAGCCACTGTCTTCCCCTCTCAATGGAGGCTTCTTCATGCTTTTGCAATAACGCTGGAATGTTTCCCTTTATGCTTTTTTGTTTGTTTTAATACAGACGTTAGCCCAGACACACACTGTATCACAAACACACATCACCACTTCATTTCACTTCGCCTTTAAACTTGTATACTGAGCTAAGAAAGGGACGTGTTGGAAGGACATTGTACATTTTAAGATCTCCACCTTATTTTACTGCTGAGAGCTTGCGGTTACTGAAGCCTGTCCTCAGAGGTGGGTGAATAGACTCACAGAAATAGAGCTGCCTCAGAGGAGTGAAATATGCCAGAGAAGAATTCCTGGGGATGGGAAAACGTGTTTCTGAAATGGTGAGAAGGGCTGTTGTTTCCACACTGTGTGAACATTAGGCCGTGGACTCTTCAGTTGGTTGAGTGAGTTCACTTCGCCCTTCTCCAAAAACTCCCCTTGGTTTTCTCTTCAGTCTTTCATTATGCCACATCACAGTCTCTCGTGTCCTCTCATCCGTTCTTCATTTCTCTTCCTCTCAAGTCAACAGGAAATGGAAAATCACTCCATCTATTGTCTAAATGCATCTCAGGGATTTTATTGTGAACGATTCATCCATGCAAAATCCATAAAAATTGACCTCATAATGTTTAATCAAAATGTCATAGTTTCTACACCGCCAGTCAAAGCTTGCACACGCTTGGCTGAATTTATATTTCTCATGATCTGAAGGCTTAAATTCATGAACATTTACATTTTAAATAAATAAAGCTTTTTATATACGTAAATGCAATGTTTTTGAACATCTGGTCATTATCTCAAATCTCAAAACTTGATCTTTTGGTAAAACGACAGACTTCTCACTGGTGACATATGCAGGACTTCTCTAATGATTTAATCTGCTTAAACTCCACCCCTTTATGCCTCCATCCAATCAACAACTGATGCACAGAACCAAGTCCCCGCCCTACTTTTTTCCCCAACAATCACTCGGATGTACATCACAATATGGAAGAAAAGATCTGCTGCTACTGCCAGTTGATCATAACTTGAATTTTCACTTTTCACTTTTCACCTTGTTCTTGGTCTGAACTAGGAAATTAGTTACACCTAACCAGACACGATGCATTAAAGTGATCAGTAATAAAAACTATATTAATGTCTGTTGCATTGCATGCTATAGCCCCGCCCACCATGATATCTCATTGGCCCAAAATCCCACTCCAGCAGATCCTATGAAAATAAATGAATGAGACTGAACGATTTCATACAGATTAGCCACCAAATTTGCCAAAATGAAAAATACTCACAAAATGCCAAGAGATTGTGTTGGAGAAACAGACCAAAGCCATTTGGACCACTTTAATAATAGTTTAATGGTGCTCTTTTGGTGTTTTGGAGCTTGAAAGTTTTAGTCCTCGTTCACATGCATTATGTTGAAGCGAACGGCCAGAATGTTCAAGACATACAAATTTATGCAAATGAAATAATATAATACAATAATAATACAATTATCCACCAATTTGCCAAAATGTAAAATAGTTATACATTTCCATGAAAAATGAGCCATTTGGTCCACTTTAATAATAGTTTAATGGTGTTTTTTTTTTTTTTCTTGATAGTCCTAGTCCTCGTTCACATGCATTATGCTGAAAATAATGGCTAGAATGTTCTTCAATACATGCAAAAACCTACAAATGAGATCGTACGAATTCAAATGAATTAGCCACCAATTTGCCAAAAAGGAAATAGTCACTAATTGCATGAGACTGCCTTGAAGGAACAGTCCAACATTTACAGTATTGCTTCAGAAGACTTGGAAGAATTGCCATTTGGACCATTTTTGTAATATTTTAGTGGTGATTTTTTTGGAGCTTGACAGTCCTAGTCCTCGTTCACATGCATTATGTTGAAAAGAATGGCCAGGATGTTCTTCAAGACGTAAAAATTCATACAAATTAGCCACCAATTTGCCAAAATTTAAAATCGTTACGAATTTCCATGATATTGTCTTGAAGGAACAGACCAGAATGTACCGTTTAGCCTCAGAAGACTTTGGACCACTTAGATTTTTTGTGTGTTTTTTTGGAGCTTGACAGTCCTAGTCCTCATTCACATGCATGAAGGTGAAAAAAGGCATGTTCTTCTAGACGTACAAAAAAAAAAAATGAATTAGTACAAATTAAAATGAATTAGTCAGCAATTCACATTCAGGAACTTATGAATTGCTATAAGATTGTGACCAAACAAAAATGAACAGTATTCCATCAGAAGACTTGAAAGAACTACTTTTACAATATTTTAATGGTGCTTTTTTTTTTGTCAATTTGGAGCTTGACAGTCCCAGTTCTCATTCACGTGCATTACGTTAAAAAAGGACGGCCAGAATGTTCTTCCAGTTGTACGAATGACATTGTATTAATTCATGCAAATTAGCTTCCAATTAGTCATAATGTAAATAGTTATAACTTGCCATATGGTTGTGTTGAAGGAACAGTCTTAAAGTTACAGTACTGCTTCAGAAGACTTGGAAGAAGAGCCATTTAGACCACTTTAATAATAGTTTAATGGTGTGTGTGTGTGTGTGTCTTGACAGTCCTAGTCCTCATTCATGTGCATACATTTTTGTTACACTGCTTTGATTTTGTGTTGCATGTAAGAACGAGTTTGCAAGAGTCCGTTCTCTTCAGTCTTTCGCTTGCGTTCTGTCTCCCTCCAACTCTCCAGCCTTTCCGTGACTAGCTGTCATTAATCTGACTTCTCTGGGGGCAGTACCTTGAGCGCATGCCAGCGCACATCGTACAGCAGGAGAGACTGAAGAAGGCAGTGAAGAGGGGGGAGTCAAAACACTCTTCCCAAAACAGAGCAGCTTTTCTAGCTTTGTGAGCGCAGGCTCCGGGAACTTCTAGAGGGCGGCTGCTTTACGATGTGGAGAAGTGTAGGCCGAGCAAATAGAGCTGCTTATCAGTTGTGTGGTGGAGACCACCCTCAGACCGCCTCGGGAGAGAAACCCGCTCCCAGCGCCTTCCCACAACTCTCCAGAACAAATCAAAGTCATCCTCCATAATGAAGTGTTGTTCTTACACTCTGGTTTGAGTAAATGCCCGCTGACACACTCGTGAGCCGTTTTACAGTCACCGTCTTGGCTTGTGTGGGAAACTTTCATGCAGGATTATCCAAACACAACAGTGTGATTCCAGATGTAGTTCGTGCCCCATCCGTAACCCGTTTTTCTCATGGTCTTGTGGTACGACACACCCATATGCTGCACTTCAGAAAGCCTTCATCTGATTCAGACGGAGAGCTTTAGTCAACAGTCGTTTCTCAAGCCTGGCACGGCCGACGCTGTTAAATCTTTCGCTGAGATAATGTGTGAAGTTAAGAGAGTTGAAAAGTTACAGAGTGTCAAAACCGATCTGTGTGTGTGCTCTCCGTTGGGAACTGATTTGGCGATAATGTCTGTTTCTTTCAGAAATTTGGCTGTAGGCATTGGCATTCAGAACTTTCCAGAAGGCCTTGCCGTGAGTCTCCCATTGCGGGGTTCTGGAGTGTCCACATGGCGATCCTTTTGGTGAGTCCAGACAGATACACATTCACATCCAAAACCTAGTGAGCTGCCTGCATGGACGACGTTTTAATGTGTCGTGGCATAAAGTGTTACACTTCCAAAACAAAGGCTGCTCCAAATAGTTTAGACACCGTAATTTGGACAAACATGCAAGGTTCATAATACCTAACGGTTGGATTTGCCAAAGTTTGCAAGGTTTGTGGATTGAATTATTTATTAGATATTCAAAGAATTGCTTAAATTGTATAAATGCATATTTGTTGAATGCCGAACGTATATGAGAAAGTATTATAGTATTTGCTAGTAATTACTAATCATTACTGTTCATGTCTCGCTTTCGACATGTATTGGCTAAACAGAAAGTCTTAATTAAAAAAATAAAAAAATAAATAATAATAATTTAAAAAATCCTGTTTCCAACGCTTATTGGCCAAACAGAAAATCAAAAAAAAAAAAAAAAATCACTTCCAAAACAGAAATACTTAATTAAAAAAATAGAACTAACTAAATAAATAAATACTACTACTAATAATAATAATTACTGTTTAAGTCCCGCTTCTCACACTTATTGGCCAAAGAGAAAATCTAAATAAATAAAAAAACACTTCCAAAACAGAAATACTTAATTAAAAAATATAAATAAATAATAATAAATATAATAATAATAATTACTGTTTAAGTCAAGCTTCTGACACTTATTGGCCAAACAGAAGAAAAAAAATAAATAAATAAATAAAATACTGTTGATGTCCTGCTTTCAACACTTGTTGGCCAAACAGAAATACTTCATTAAAAAAATGATAATAATAATAATAATAGAAATTACTGTTTAAGTCCTGCTTCGGACACTTATCGGCCAAACAAGAAAAAAAATAAAAAATTGACATTTGAAAAAAATGCATTTGAAAAATACATACAAAACCAAAATTCTGCCAATAAATATTAGCCTTGGCGATATATTGGTGAACTACTAGTCTATTATTTAGCTTGCTGTCTTAGAAGGAAGCTGCTTATGTAGGCAGCTCTCTAGATTTTGGACCAATGCTACAGTCACAAACATTTATTATGGTCTATTTGTCTTAATTTATTCCTAATATGTCCTGATTGATTTCTGAGACGCTCTAAAACCTGTTAATTGAGTAGTTCAAAGTGCTGCAGTGATCTGTCCTAGTGTTGTATGTGCGTGTGTCGGCCTCACAGGTACGGGCAGCTGAGCGGGATGGTGGAGCCTCTGGCGGGGTTGCTAGGGGCCGTTGCCGTGGTGCTGGCGGAGCCGTTGCTACCGTACGCTCTGGCCTTCGCTGCAGGAGCCATGGTGTATGTGGTGGTGGACGACATCATTCCTGAAGCCCAAGTCAGGTGAGCAGCAGCACCGTAAACAAGCGTTCACTGGAAAGACTGCAGATGTTCATATGCCACTGAATGTGTGTTTCTTTCACAGCGGGAATGGCAAACTGGCCTCATGGACGTCCATTCTGGGCTTCATCGTGATGATGTCACTGGATGTGGGGCTTGGCTGAGCCTTTTCATTGGACGAATCTTCGAATGTCAGCTGACTGCACTGAAAAAAAAAGTGACCAAAGCAGCCTTTTTTCTCGGTGTATAGGTTTATTAATCAATGGAATATTTTTCTACTTAATGTATTTTATGTAATTTTTTTTTTGCTATTTTATTTGTTTTATATGGGAGCCCATTTCTGCCACTGAATAAAAAATAAAAGCGCGCGTGTGTGTGTGTGTGTGTACCTGAGCGTTTCCCATCATAAATTTAAAGACCATATGTTCTCAATATTGTTGTGTACTCATTTGAATGAAAAGCAATGCTAATTAAATGAATCGGTTGGTTTTTAACTAGTCTTTCCAGTCATCCATTCACTTTCAAATTATAAATTGAAGTGTTTTTTTTTTTTTTTGAAATTTTTTGAATTGCTGATTTTTACAGATTATATGCAACAAGAGGTAAGGTAAAATGTAAGGTAAACTTCACACGTGTGAATGAAGTAAAATGATTACACTGTATAACCCATTTGTGTTAATTTGTTCTGTACTGTGTGTGAAATACATTAATTTTGTTTCATTGCTTAAATAGGGAGAAAGAAATAAACAGATTTTCTAAATTATTCTCTTTTTGTTTTGCTGTTGTTTTTTAGGCTAACTTTGTGTAAGAGCAGTTTACAGTTTTCATTACTCGCAATTGCGAGTTTATATCTCACAATAAAAAAAAAAAAAAAAGAGTCAGAATTGTGAGATATAAACTTGAGATATAAACTCGCCATAGTGAGAAAAAAAGTCAGAATTGTGAGAAAAATAAGTTGCAATTAACTTTTTTATTTTTTATTCAGTGGCAGAAATGGGCTTCCATAGTTTTATGAACGACTCACGGACCACATTTATTTAGACAGGGTGGAAAGATTGATTGCAAAATACTTGAAAAATGATTCAAACTTGAATAAATGACTTAGGGGTTGTTTCAGGGTGCGTGCACGCGTGTGTGTGTGTGTGTGTGTGTGGTTGTTTTTTAGGCTAACTTTGTGTAAGAGCAGTTTACAGTTTTCATTATTTATTTATTTAAATTTATTTGAAAAGGGACCATGCACAATTTTAACATAAATGTTTCCATTTCATGCATTGTACCGAATTTAGCCAATGGCTAGTTTTCATCCGCGGTCCCTTGGCAGGTAATCATCTGCCATGACATTTAATCTCATGAGATTTAAGGTAGATATCAGTCCTATCAAGCTGGTTCCTTCTGTTTATAATTTAAACTGTAGATGCACACATGGACTTACATCATGTCAGCTTTCATAAAAGGCTGCAAGCTAAAAAACCTAAAGAGTAAGAGCTGCATTTAGTATCTCTTAGTCACTCTTATCTAGCATACACTAAATACTTTTCACATATTAATAAAAGTAGCTACAGTAAAAAAAAATCTGTGAAATGTACAGTAAAAAATAACTTTGTACAGAACTTTACAGTAAAATGAAGTAACAGCATTTTAGGTTTAACGGATTAAACTTGAATTTACAGTAAAAAAATGTATATTTCATTAAATTATATAATGTTAAAATACCAACCTACTGAAGTAGTAAAATCTATTTTGTAGCTTTATAATACACTGACAAATACCCAAAATAACAGGTGATAAAGAGAAAGCCACACGATGAATCAAAATTCATTTCCACAAGCTGAGGAGGTAAATGCTAATATATAGAAGTTGCACAATGCCATTCACACAAATACAACACTAACATAACACACAAAAATAATGCAGTAAACATTATTTTAACAACATAAGATGTGATGTAAAAACTTAATGTGCATTACTGATAAGAAAAAAAAACTAGAGGAAACAATTATTTAAATTTAAAAAAAAAACAATCCGAAGCATCACACAGGGAATTCTGGGAATGACAATTTACGTTTTTCACTGTAAATTATAAGATGACTTGTTCTTTTTCACTTCCAAAAACTGTAAACTTAACAGTATTTGACTGTTTACATAAAATGTCCTGTTCGATTTGTTACAGGTTTTGACCGTATACGGCAAAGGAACATCTTTACCGTTAAAATTTCGATCATTTTTTTACAGTGTGGTTTTGCATCAAATGCATGGATTTTGACATTCTTGACTGTAATTATATTACAGTCAAACTAAACTATTCAACCCTGTTATCCAAGAAAAAAATGATCAACAAATATTGTTATGTTATGTTATGTTTTATGTTATGTTATGTTACATGTTATGTTATGTTATGTTATGTTATGTTATGTTTTATGTTATGTTATGTTACATGTTATGTTATGTTATGTTATGTTATGTTTTATGTTATGTTATGTTATGTTATGTGATGTTGTTATGTTATATGTTATGTTATATGTTGTTTTATGTTATGTGATGTTGTTATGTTATATGTTGTTTTATGTTATGTTATGTTATGTTATGTTATGTTATCTTATGTTATGTTATGTTGTTTCTTTAATTTATAGGCAATATTTGGTCCCAAACTAGCTATGAAAGCTTAGGGTTTTTCTTTTCTTTCTTTTTTAAATATAATATTTATTTTATTATTAATTGCTAAAATTCTAGATAGAATCACACAAATCTATCCCGAAGGTTGGTAACATGTTTGTAAAAATAGCAACCTCCATAGAAAATGAACACAGCACATATAATTTGTAGTTTTACTTTAACATTTTCAGGATGATAATTACTTCAGACCCTGTTTTGTTCTCAAATGACGTTGGAAGTGTTTCAGTCAAAATAGTACATGAACTATGAAGAGAATGTGGAGGAAACCCAATGTTTTGCTCTAGAAGTGGCCATTAATCTTGTGGTTTCCTCTTGCAAAGTGGTTAATCTACAACAACATGTTACTGCTGTTCATTTATGTGAAATCTTTTTACGATGCACATAGAGTTAGATTTATATTTAGCCATCTGAACTTTTTCAAGTGATCTCATTTCTGTCCTCCACCACATAGCTTTAATCTTTGTTCAAACTGCACATTTGCTTCTTCATCCACCGCTTTGTTGCATTATTCTATAGGGCAAGCAAAGAAATTGAATGTCAAATTCCCATATACCAACTGAATGTGCTTCTCCGTAAGCTTCTTACAGAGCTCAGTTAGCTGGATTGCATATTTATAGGTCAGACATTGTGTTGTGGCAGTGGTTTGGCGTGAACTGCAATGGACTCGATTCCAGCGCTAAACTTTTTGATTATGTCGAGGTGGATAAGAAGGCTGCAATCAATACGTCATCACATTAGAAGCCTTATAGTTAAACGATTTCATTGTCGATCCCTAAGTCTTTGAACAGGACGGAGTTAGTTGCTTCCAGCTGCTTCTGTCTTTTGTTGAGTCAATAGAGCTCTGTTCTGAATGTTAACTCAGGTCAACTCCGGATTGGAGCTGGTTATTGCATTTAACAAAATTGTCTCTGTCTTGGAAGTTACATATTATTAATGAACCACAATGACTAAGATTGTCATTTAAAATATACAACTAGTCTAGAAAGCCAAAAAAGCTGAATAAATGGCACACAACAACTGTTTATGAGTCCTGTCGCCTTCATCACCCTGACCCAGATCATGAAGAAAGAGTTGTTGTATTTTTCACATAACCTGGAATAGTTGGCTGCAGTCATGTGATCTGTGGCACTGAAGTGGTTTTGGTTATGGCATGTGTGAAGGAATGTGTTGAGGTTAAATAAAGAGACGGCTCACAATGTCTTTGTGTTTCATAGTCGGCCTCCCGGTCATGCAGTAATGCAACTTGGACAAGCTCACCAACCAAGAAGTATGTGTGTGGGTGAGCGCGTATTATTCCATAAATCTTTGCTTTTGACCACATATGCACTAACTCGTACAGATTTATTTCAATATGAAGTGTTATGAAGGGAATGATTCTATCAAACAGAATACAGTATATGTCAATCTTAAAATATAATAAATCTTAAATATGCAGTTATACATCTGAATAACAAAGCGAATGTTCTTTCAGTATAACTGTACAAACGTCCAGCTTCAGCTGGAGCTATAGAGCCGTTTGCACTGCATATGAGATTTATAAATGTCTTCATATGTAAGATTTGTTAAGCGAGTGACAGCCTGTCTGAGGTGGATGGTGTGATTCATTAAACACATGAGGTGTGTTTATAATGGAGAGAGCTGCGTATCAAGTAACTTTAAGGTATTTTTTATGTGTGTGTTTTCTCTAGCAGATCTGTACTATCAACTCACTTCAAATAATTTTGAATAAATAAATATGTCAAATAAATAAAATATTTTTGTTACAGCTAAACATTTTCTGAAGTTGGATAATTTAATCAGTTTTTAAATGTTTTGTTTCATAATGAACTATTTTGCCCCTTTATTTATTTATTTATTAAAAATTATGAATCTAATAGTCTGTAAAATGTCTGTTTGCATTGTGACTACTTACCCCATATAGTGTGACAATATGAACATTTGTATACTTTTTGAGTGTTTAATATTTTCAATGTTATGGGTCGGGTATAAAGGTTTATATTGCTGACAAGGGAAAAGATAATTTGTCAAGATCATTTTGTCTATTTACTTCCATTCTCACAAATCAACGTTTACTGTATACATTTACTTTATACTTTTACCTTAAGAAAGTTAAAGAGGATTCTTTTGTCTCTCTATAAGACAGTAAACAATGCATTAACGAATGCACTGAAATGAGTAAATACAGAAACTTTAATGGCCACTTCCATTCTGGACGGTTGCCCTTGAATAGGAAGAAGCACTTCTGAACTAATAGAGAAAGCACATCTTCTAGTTGATCTGTACAGTAAGTAGAGCTCAGTGATTGGCTGGCAGCAGGTGTGTCTGTCCTTTGATTGGTGCAATCTGTTTCAGTCGCTGATTGGATGAGAAACCAGAAGTGTTAAAGTTCAAGTGCAGGGCAGTGGATCAAGCTGATTGACTTTGCACATTGAGTTCTGCTGGTCTCTGCTGTTCTCTGCTGGTCTCTTTCAGTGGTGCAGTCATATGTCTTGGATTTGTTTGTCTCCATCTGCTGGTGGTCTGATAGCACTTGCACTGTTTGGGATTTTTTTTTGCAATTTTGTTGCTCATTGGGGTTGAATGGGTATTACATTGATGTGCTACTACTGAAGGAGCGGGACTTTATATATGGTGTGATTTATGGCTATATTGCTGCCAGAAATATAGTGAATGTGTGGCAATGTCAGCGTTTTATTTGATCTATCGTAGAGTCATAAACAAACATTTGACTGTTGATATATTTTGCTTATGGTGTGCTGTCGTTCTGCTTGGCCAGACGCACTTTTCATCATTACCTATGCGATTCTGACTTTATTTTAAATCCAGTGGTGTTGTGGGCAACAGGAGAAGTCTGCTCTCATTAATGTAGTACACATAAGATTAATAATCATGAGGACTTTCTTGAACTAATGCCCTCAGAAGATGCTGAACGTCATTAAATTTCCAAATATCACCACTGAGGTCAAAACATCACAGCTGTGCCAGTATTGTGGGCTTCTAATGAAAGTAGTGACTCGCTCTATTTGTAACTGATACTGATCATTAGGACAGTGTTTTATAGGCTAATATGGATCGTGTATCCATGCATGGTTTGGAGAGTTTTCAAATGTGAATCAGTCTGACAGTTTGTCTAATATTTTCCATTTGCACTCTTTGAAATATTTTGAAAAGCTTCATATTTCTTAGTCCATGCACTTATTATTTCATTAGCTCATGCACTTCAGTTTTTGAGAGAATTGTCAAAATGATCCACCAAATAAAGATTTTTTTCACTCAAAAACTGAGGCCTGCAACCAACCAGTTCCAAAAAGAAACACAAAACCTGTGCAAATGGAAGGAAAACAACTTGACGAAAAGATTGCATCTAAGATTTGGTGATAATACAGCAGAATGAGAGATTTACAAGCAGTTTTTAAAAGGCCGGTCATTACTGACCAGGGCTGCGCTTCCCAAAAGCGTCGTAAGCTGCATTGAAACCAATGAAGCTACGATCAACTTAGGCTTACGATGCTTTTGGGAAACGCAGCCCAGGTTAGTTAAAAGATTTTCGGCACAACATAAGGGTTAAACATGCAACCGAACGATGCCATGTGATGCAGCATCATGCTATTTAAAATATTTATTATTGTGCAGTTTGTACGGTTTCAAAGGGAATTAAAACTGTAAGAAAAAAGAAAGGCACTGTTGACTTTCTGCCAGGATATTTTATTTAAGTTATGGACATGTTCTTTAACCCTAAAACACAACTAAATGTAATTCGTAATTTAAAGCATGAGTAAAACACCTGCGAAAAAAATAAAAATAATTAAAATCCTTCATATTAACACTAATGTACACTGGGGCCCTATTTTTTCTGATTTTCAGCAGTGTCGGTTCCAAACACCGCCAGAAGATGGCAGCAGTGCTCTATTAATAAAACGATTTGTTCAGGAGGCTGTGCACAAGCAACAAGTTTGTACATCTGACTTTCATGTCTCTCAGTGTCTTAGAAAATGAATAAACACGTGACACCAGTAGATCACATCATATTTTGATACCATTTAAACATCTCACCAAAACTGTCTCTCCTCAGCTGTTATGGTTTCAAGCGTCTTTTTACTGAAGACGAACTGTGCCGTCTCAGTCTTTTGTGTTTGCATGTATCAAGTTTCTTCAACCATATGAAGTCATATCTTAATCAAGCTCCCAAATCCTCTGGATTACAGTGTTTTAGTTTACGCTCAGCAGTCATGCTGAAACAACGTGCAGCTGTGAACCTGACAGCGGCAATCATTCACATTTAGACAAGCATACTTGCAAAGACGTTTTGAAGTTCAACCAAATAAAGATTCAATTATTATATGAAATTTTACCAGTTTAGACAGACTTCTTTAAATTAATCCTGCTTGAAATATTTCACAACAACAACAACAATAATATAATATTAATAATAATAACTAACTAACTAACTAAATACCTTACTTGGATGGGTACAACATGTTACCAATCTGCTACTACGCTCCAAATAAATGCAAATAGTGCTGCATATAGTGCCCTCTTCAGGCCAGTGGTGGTGTCTGTAACCTATATAGATATTATTATTATACATGTTTATTTATGTATTTATTTAAAATAAATTACCTTGAAATAAAAAAACAACTTCTGGATCCCCCATTGAAGTTCCCCGTGTTATATTAATGTCTTTTGAATTAATTCTGATATACTTTCTCAGACGTTTTATCCCTTAAATGCAGATTATTGTTCAATATTTCATCAGTCACTTGAAGGGTAATGATGAAAATAGTGCAGGAAATCTCAGTATTTCTCATCTAATGCATATGCAGCTGTTTATCCCACAGGCAGTGTTCAAACTGTACTTTATTATAAATCTTCGGTTTTAACCTTTTGTCCAGAAGGCTTTGGATGTGTTTCTTAACTTTAGTCTTCATTTGTTAGCAGCTTTGCGAGGGCGGGCTGGTTTTAGATCTCAGTAATACCTAGTTCCGCTTTAATAGGATCAGGCTTTGGACTGCAGGGGTCCGTGTGTGTCAGCCGGCTAGATCTGCTTCTAGGATGTCAGGTGAGCTTCAAACTATTGAAGAGGCATCATGTTGTTTACAGTCTTTCAAAGGGTTTTTCCATCTCATATGTAATGTAATCTGACTGTAATCAGTATTCTGCTGAGAAATAGTTCCTACATGAAGAAAGTAATAAGTAAAATCTCCATAACCTTTGCTGTAGGTGTGCAACTATTCATTTTTTACAATAACCAAGTATAAAATAATGCATTATTTGATTCCCACAGTGCATCTTTTTATTTTATTTTCATGCATTTTTCCCCCCAGCATTGAGTGGCTTATGTAACCAGTGAGGGACTAGATTGCTCAAACATAACATGTGGCAGGTAGAGTCTAAATAAAGGTCCAGATAGATGAAGACTGGTGAGCCAAGAAAACCTTCAACATGATGTAACTTGAATGTTTTAGTGAAAACAGAGAATTGTTTCTTTCCTCAAAAGAGTTTCCTTTGACGTTCAGGTTGTAGTTTATGGTTAAACCAACTTCTGATTCTTAGCAATTATCTAAACTCTATTATTTAACTTTAAGTTTTTTCTCATGTATGGTTCATTTAAAGGAATAGTTCACCCAAAAATTAAAATTTGCTGAAAATATCCTCGCCAAGATTAGGATGAGTTTGTTTCTTCGTCAGGTTTGTAGAAATGTAGCATTGCATCAGTGTCTCAGCAATGGATGCTCTGCAGTGAATGGGTGCCGTCAGAATGAGAGTCCAAACAGCTGATAAAAACACCACAATAATCCACAAGTAATCCACAGCACTCCAGTCCATCAGTTAACATCTGGAGAAGAAAAAAGCTGAAACAAATCCAGCATTAAGACGTTTTTAACTAAAATACATTGAGTCCATAATCCATAATAACGCTTCCTCCAGTAAAAAA
>NW_015661123.1:45541-49934 GCF_001515625.1 Sinocyclocheilus rhinocerous | reverse complement strand
AGTGCTGTGGATTACTTGTGGATTATTGTGATGTTTTTATCAGCTGTTTGGACTCTCATTCTGACGGCACCCATTCACTGCAGAGCATCCATTGCTGAGACACTGATGCAGTGCTACATTTCTCCAAATCTGTTCCCATGAAGAACTTATCTACATCTTGGATGGCCTGAGCGTGAGCATGTGTGATTAAACGCTCAGGCTAGTGATGCAGCGTCAGATGTAAGACACGAAGGCTTCCTTCGGTAAGGCTTCAGGGTGTTTTTTGTTTCAAGCATGGATTTGCATTGTGGCGAGCCAACTGGCTAACCAAGTCCATAAAGCACAGTAGAGCATTGCTTTTACTCCTGAAACACAGACTGTTCAGCGTGTTTGACCGGCAGACGTGTTGCTCCCCGCAGCTTTAGATATTTTTCACTGTCATCTGCTGCCGTTGGAAGTGAAATTGCAGTGTTCACACAGAGCTAATAGACTAAGATTTCTCAATATAGATTAGCTAGTTAATAGACTAAGATTTCTCAATATAGATTAGCTAGTCATTAATATTACATAAAAAATGAATGGAATTTGCTTTTAAATGCTCTATTTCTGTGCAGCGTTCAGGGTTGGTTCGCTTCAGAAGGCCTTCATTCACCCCCTGGAGCCGTGTGGAGCACTTTTTATGATGAATGGATGCGCTTTCTTGGACTTTTTTTGCACTATTGAAAAAAAAAACACCCATTCACTGCCATTATAAAGCTTGGAAGAGCCAGGACATTTTGTAACATAACTCCGATTGGATTCGTCTGAAAGAAGAAAGTCATATACACCTAGGATGCCTTGAGGGTAAATAAATCATGGGGTAATTTTCATTTTTGGGTGAACTATCCCTTTAACATGTTGGCTCGGATTCAGTCACTATTTTATACCAAGTTTAGATGGATCAAAAGTATGCAGATGTTACCAGGGGAAGAAAGTTACCCAAATAAGTTGGGGGATATAAACTTGCAATTTTGAGATATAAACTCGCAGTTTTAAGACAATACTCAGATTTTACTTTATAACTCACAATTGCAAGTTTATATCTCACAATTCTGAGAAAAGAAGTCAGAATTGTGAGATATAAACTCGCAATTGCAAGAAAAAAGTCAGAATTTGTAAGTTTATCTCCTGAAATTCTAACTTTATAACTTGCAGTTGCAAGTTTGTCTCTTTATGACTTTATAGTTTATATGATGCAATTCTGAGGAACTTAGTGAGTGATTGCGAGAAAAAAAAGTCGCAGTTTACCTTTTTTATTTATGTATTTTTTATTCAGTGGTGTAAATGGGCTTTCATATGTAATGCTTTGATAATATTGTATGTAAACACAATCATGCAATAAAGTACTTTTAATTGAAAATTGAATACCTTTTCCATTGTATGACGACAGATTTAAATAACTGGGAATTGATTGGGAATTTCGACTTAAAATACAGTACAGTATTTGAGCAGAAAGCAGGACAAGTTCAACAAATATTAAGGGCTGACCGAATGCACATTTGAATGCATGATGTCATGAATACGCTAATGAGCTACATTTAGCGACTTTGAGCAAGGTTTAGTAACTTTCCCTTAAGAAATAGTTGTCAGCAGTGATCTGAGCTCTTTCAAATGTCTTCTTTACAGATGAAGTATTGGCACGGGCTAGCGAGTTCCACTTCCAGCTCTTTTGACACCCTATCTAAAGACATTTGTTCCACATGCATGTGTCACAACATTACAGTATGTATAGAAACTCAAAAAGCATCGTCAGATTGGAAAACACACAAACACTCCACATGTTCTGTTCCCCCGAAGGACGCTTTAGGAAGCAACACCTCTTAATGGGGATGGATGGCACCATTATGTAATTCTAGACAAAAAGAACAGATCAACTTAAGAGGAGGGGAAAAACTGTGAGGGTAAGAAAACAAACAATGAAAAGAACATTCAAAGTTTTCTTTCCACTTCAGCTCAGTGTTCATAAAAAACCCCCCACTTTCTGCTTAGTTCGGCCTCCAGGGGCTGAAATAGAGAGTTTGGCCTTGGAGAAAGAGAGGGAGGGAGACTAGTGTTTTTGTGTCTAATTGTTGTGGTGATTGAGAGGGAGAACAGAACGGAGAATGAAAGCGTGAAAGGGCCCTCGGTGACACGCTAGTAACCATGACAACCGGCCCTCCGGGGACCGGCCCCCCCTTTTCAGAGCTCCACCTCCAGCTAAACACCCTCTAATTGGGCCACTTCGCTTTGTGTGCTTCTCCACTGATCATCGTGCCAGAAATATCAACATCCTTGTTAATTCTCTGTCGTCTAATCTTTTTCTCTGGAACTCATCTGCGAGCCGTTAATCGTGCTGCTATAGATCCTCCCGATCATAAGGAATCCAGAACGTGTGACGGAACAATGAAATCACGGCTCGTATAAAGTCTCCGAAGTAAATTATACGAGAGCGTTCCGTCTCCTTCATGGTGGTGAACGCTTTTGGGAGGATCTTAAACAAACGTAAACCTTTTGTGGTGAACGCAGTCTTCAGACCGGTTTAGCCGGCATGCACCAAATGAATTCAGTCTGGAGAATGTTTATTGCTGAGCTCTGGTCCAAAGCAAGTTGGGTTCACTATGGATTTTTTGACTTTCTTATTGAATATGGTTATTTATACAGCACGGGCTAATCTGTCTTCCTAGTCCTGTGTAGTTTTTAAAGTTGAGCAAATTTTGTGACTATCTAATCAGAGTGAAAATGGAGCCGTGTAAAGCATGCTTTATTGTAATTGTGAATACATTTATTTTCTAAAATACACAGTTTATCTTTCTTTTTTTTGATGGTGTGATGCAATGAGTTAAATACATAATTTAGTTTACGAAATATGTAAACAAGAATGTGAAAGAATATATGTAGATATCATATTTAATTATGCATACATTTTAAAGTCAACTTTATTTTCTAAGCTTTTGACTAATGAAATCATGAGATATTTTTAGAGAAGCTTTTAATCATAATTTGTAGGGCTCATCAGATGTTACCCTAAAACTAATTTAATTCAGCAGCAGCTGATTTTGTAGTTGTTTGACATTTGAATACAGTTGTTTATAAGACTGATCATCGGCCGTTTTCACACTTGCCTCAAGTTCGTCCGTCTTCAGCAATGTCTGTAATTAAAACACACTGCTTTAGATCACATCCTGTTGCAGTGACTGATGAAATGTCTCTTCACAAAGACAAATGAGATTGTACAGAAGTTTACATTGAAGCGGATGTCAGATCATAATTCAGTTACCTTGTAAACTTGGAAAAAAGGAAATATTTAGATCACTATGATATTTAAAAATGTACTTTATACTCTTTGGAGGTCTGAATGAAATTGAATAATATTTTTAAAAAGAATAATAATTGAATAATATATGTTTTTAAAAATATAAATAATTTAAATTAAATTCATTTAAAATATGATGTAATATAATGAAAAAAGTATTTTTTTGAATTTGAATATTTTGAATATATATAAAATTGTAATATACATTACAAATTACTTTTTATTTAATATGTGACCCTCGACCACAAAACCAGTCATAGCGACTTAACACTGCTTTTGTGCTCCAGGGTCACATATATGCTGTTAGTTGTGTAAGAGTTTGCCTTTGTGTTTCAGAGTTTGACTGCATGCAGTTAGCAATTTGATAGCATTGCATCGAAGGCAGCGTAATTGCCTTACAAAAGAACTTCTGCAAATTTCATAGACAATGTTTACTGCTAGTACACTAACACTACCTGCTATTCTGCATGCCTGCCTCCTGCTGAGAGGAGAAAGCTCTGCTGCTCCGGATCGTACTGCATTTAATGTGATGGTGAACTTAATCTGTTTTTTAAGGATAATATATACTGTATAATTATGAATATCAACCAAGTTTATGAGATCCAGCAAAACATCATGTGACTTTTTAGCTTGTTTACTGAAGATGACAAATAAGATGATGCATGGAGATTAAGGCTCTGGAATCATTATTATCTTAATTACGTATTATTGGCATTGGCAGCTATTAGTTCGGTTTATTGTGGGCCACACATCTCGTAATAGTGCAGGTTAATGTTTTATAGGTTGCGTAAAATGCGAAATATTCCTAAGATTTTACAATATTCAACAGTAATTATCAGAATGTTACTGTGAAACCAATGGAGATGTCATTTTCATTTAATTTAATAAATGTAAAATAACCGTATTATGCTGCATGCAATAATAGTGCATTTTTGTGCAATTTAAGTATTTAAATTTTATAATAAAATACTTTTGCATTTCCAGAATTTACAAGGTTATTTTAAATTAAACAAAATGGTGAATGATATGGTAATTGATTATATATACCTATGCATTCATATATATCAATATATATCAATATAT
>NW_015661123.1:3376-45514 GCF_001515625.1 Sinocyclocheilus rhinocerous | reverse complement strand
TATATATATATTGATATGTTCTTTGAACAGACGAGATCAAAGTGGAGTTGTGAGAGACTGATAAAGTCATACAGAAAATGATTTGTTAACTAAATAAAGACATGGTGTGATATGTCATGTGCTATTGCTCAGCTGAGGTTTTATTTTCCAAATTTTAAGTCCTGCTAAGGACCAGATGATTTTTTATTATGTCCTGATACTGCATACAGTTTTACTTTTCATACAATTTGTGTGAAAGTATAAAAAAAGCTTTCAGCAGCTAAAAATATTTAAAATAGACAGTCTTTCCCTTCCAGGCAAGCAGACCCAAATATCGATGACTCATTATGCACTGCACTGATTTTTGTCCAATCAGATGCTCTGTCGAATGAGAATGTCCCGCCCCCAATACCACCTGCAACTGACTAAAAGCAAATCACTATTGCTGTATTTCGACAGAAATATTTCACTTTATTCATACTGTAGCTGATTGGTCCAGTTTTGGTTTGCAATCTCTTACCCTAAAAACCAATCCATGTTCTTGAGCCCGAGTTTGCTCGAGCTAAACACAAATTTACACTGAAACTGGCTTTGCTGAGGCCATTGGAGGATAAAAAGATCCACAAAAGCTCTAAAAGATCCACAAGCTCTATTTGTAGCAAATGAAACAATGCAAATCATGCGATTACGTGTTGCCCCCTTTCTGGCCTCTCTGAACCCTGTGCTGGCGTCCCGTCGAGCCTTGGGTGAGGAATTTGGATGCTCATTCCTGTGAGCCCATAAATTCTCTTGTGTTGTTTTGGATTTTATTTTTTGTAGCATTGTTTACCGCTCCGTGTGTGTGGTGGACAGTGAGAAGTGTGTGTATGAGGTTGATGTAGAACAAGATCACATCAGTGCATATGACACATCTGTCTTCATCAAGCAGTGTTTAAGTGTGTGAAGTTTATCAAAAATACCCAAGGAGTGCAAAATTCAACACTCCCTGAAAGTCTCCTGCGGTTTATGGATAGTGTCTGGAATGTTCTGTAAATAACATGATTTCTGAACATGGAAAAAGTCTGAGTTGCAGTTTTTTGGTGTGGCATTTCAGTGAAAAGCCTCTTTAGGTTGGATTGGGGTCAAGCTTCCTTTTTTTACCCACACTGCTCACAGTTTGAACCTATTATCGTGAACATTTCACAGCTGTTCTCCAAGCATCTTACATAGAAGCGACCCTGATAAAAGGATCTGTTTTGATTTGATTTGTCATGCTTGCAGGCATCGGGGTTTAATCCTGCCGTCCCCTCATATGCTGGACAGTGGTGTGGTTTCATTTGAACATTGAGGGACTCTTCCCACCTTCAACATCAACTGGTTTCATAACCTATAGACACGTTTAGGGTACCAGATTAGGGTTGTAACAATAGCAGAAGCCTTTTTGGTGCTGAATAGAACCAGGTTCTATAGAAATAGGTTTCATAAACTTACTGGTTTATTGGTCACTTATTGGTGTTATAAAGAACCCTAAACTCTAACACAAAGAACCATTTTTAGCAATCAATGTTTCTTTATGCCAACCCGCCCCAAAACATTCCTAATCAAATTACTAACAACCACTGAATGGAATAACATCATTTAAAAAATAATTTTATCATCTTAGAAACTGATAAAGTATCATTCATCTGTATCATTTTAAAGCTTAGAAACTCAGCTTTTTAATGCATGTAAGCATTTAGATCAACTCTTAATGATTGCTGAGTTGTCCCTCTAAACCGCAGTGTACTGCCGGCGAGCACCACCTAGTGACGAAAAAATTAATAATCATATTTTTCAAAACTACTGCCTTGATCAACACAAAATAGGTGTCATTTGAAAGCTTAAAGTGAACTTTATAATGCTTTAAAATGCATGTAGCCAATTTGATTAACTCCTTAGCAGTGCTGAATTATTTGCTGATAGATAAGAAAAAATGTTTTTATAATTTAAAAAATAAGGTTTTTGTACTGTCCTGTAATATGTGAAAAACATCATACAGCTCAGAAAGTCATGTCATATATAATTTGAAAGTTAGTATATACAACAATTATAATTGCTTTATGACTAAACTTGAGCGAGTTTTTGTATTTGAATATGCAGACCCATATGTAAATAATAAATGGATGTGGCATTTATGTCACGTTTTTGCTTGTAACTTCAGAAAACATGTTCAGATCATAGAAAATGGCACATCGTTGCTTACAGTGGATGCTCCCAATTGAAAAGAGTTCAAAATCAACATAATCCGATAATGAGATAAACTTCACAGGGTGATGTGATATGCTACTTGGCTAAAGACATGTCTCTCATTTTTCCGGATGCAATTGTGTTATCCAATGTTACCGGAACCGTCCATGCTTGTTTTCCAAGGTTGTTGTAAATGTTTTGGAAGCTCTACCAATCGTATATTAGAGTTAGGTCTTAGCTCTACCTCTATATTTGGGCAAGGTGATGAACCACATGGGTGGTGCACTTTGGTCTTGAAAAAGGTTGAGAAGCTCTACCAATGCATGTTGGAGTCCATCACCACACAATTTGATCTAGAATGCAGTTCACATGTAGGGGAACTTCACCAAAAAAGAATTTTCCTCCTACCTTATTTACTTCCTGAGATTTTGCACGTCAATTAAGAAAGATAAGTGAAATTTCCTTTGAGCACACTTTTTTTGGCTTTTATCAGCAGTTTGCCAGCATGAGAATGTCCAAATGTAATGCAAATTTCTACAAATTTAGAAAGTTTTCTATCTAATGATACCTATTTGACTCTCCTTGCTATAGTTTTGGAGTTATGAGTCTTTACTTTTGTGCATGTCACTCAGAAAAAAAACAACAACTCTAAAAATGCCTTCAGGGCCATCTTTTTGTGTAAAATGGCAATGGAGTAAATATAACACATGGCCAGTCTCAGTTTAAGCGTTTGTGACATTTTGTCTATTTGGGCGAGAATGTGCTTCCCTGATCTTGTTGTTTTACAACAGCACATTGCGTAGTTTATAATATTACAAAGTTACCGGTACAAACAACACATTCTCACTCCCAACTCGTCACGTGACGCTTGGTCAGGACCCTTTAGCGTCATTTTCGACGTGCAAGGTAGGCCTGGGCGATAAAACGGTATTGATATTTATCGACGGTACACCTTCTTCGATAACGATATAAAAAATGTTCAATATAGTGCACGATATAGGCACGTGCTATGAGTGATGCAGACAGCACACACAAACACGAACACATGCTGAATTGAGTGCTGTGTCTGCCTGTGAGGAGGAGATTGTGAATAAAAAAAAAAGAATATTAGATGAATTTAAAATAAACATTTGCATTTGAATGTTAGGTGTGCTTCAGGGAGCGTCATCAGTGGCGCGTGAGATGCGGTGATGATGTAAGTGACGTTGTTGCATTTGAATGTTTTGTTAGTCTAGTCCACGAGACGCGCAGTTGCTGCGTTATTCTTTCAAAATATTAGAGAAATATAGAAGCTCAATGCAGAAAAGATCTTGATTAGGTGAAAACCGAAACCATGCCATTCACACAGAACGCATATTCAAATACGACTGCTGCACTCGCGTGTCATACAAGAGATGTAGTCATGCAAAGTTAAAACAGTTTAAACTTAAACTTCGAAAACACATCGCGAATTTGTGGAGGTTTATTCCTTTTCACTGCGTCTCATATAAAAAATATTTGTTGTTTGTCTCAATAAATTGGGTTAATTTAAAAATTCAGTGGTTAAATGTAAAAAAAATAATTTCTATTGCTCTTTGTTTTAAAAAAGGTTATAAAAAATGTCAATAATTATCGATACCGAACGATATTTAACATTATATCGTTGATACATTTTTTTGCTATATCGCCCAGCCCTAGTGCAGGGTCCTCCATTGCTTTAAATAAGAATGCCTTGGCGTCAATATGAAGATGCGAAAGGCATTGGGAATTTTATCGTCATGATTAAATTATATATTGGGTAATAATTTTGCCATTATTGCATATATGTTGGGGTGTGATTGGTCAATGTAAACAGTCACAACAATTTTATTTACATTACACTATTTACACATTTATGAGCACGTAAACCTATCCCTAAACCTAACATAGGATTTAACAGGCAGATACAACTACAGTCAATTTATTCAAAAAGTATTAATATTCCAAGTCTTCCGAGGCAAAACGATTGATTTGTGAGCGGAATAGACACGATCACGTAAAAAAGCTCAGATCCTGTGTGCAGTCTGTGCACAAATTCAAAAATTGCCGCCAGAAGAAGCGTTACGTCAGCTTTGGTTGAGAAATGCCATTGGCTCTTGTGTGTCTCGTGACCGATTGCGTTATGCTAATGTTCGGGAGTATCTTTTTGAATGAGATGTGAGCGGCACGCTTTAAAGGAATGGAATCTTTTTCAGTGGTTAAAACCTTATGATTTGCTCTGTTCTTCGCATAAAGATATCGTATGGCTTCAGAAGACTTGGAATGCAACACGACTTGTTTGTAATACTTTTATACTATTTTATGGTCTGTTTTTGCAATAAATACCTGTGACTGTACTTTTATTTGCCTGTTACGTGTTTTATATTGTTTAGAAGTGGGTAGGTTTAGGGGGTTAGGTGCTCCAAAATATCTATGAAAGTATACATTTATGTAAAATGATTTCTATTTTTACAAATGCATGCAAACCATTAAATGCATTTTGATCTGACGCATAAGGCAAACAATTGAAAGCAATGGAATACCCTGCATGTTGAAAAGTGATACTAAAGGGGTCCAGTTGGGAGTGAGAAACACAGCCAGACTTTTCAAGGCCATCCAATCTGGTCTTCCTGAATTGCAGAAATACATTGTATAATTGATGTAGAGGGATTTTTACATTTTTCCTGATAAAACTGTTGCTCAGCATACAGCAGCGATTAATGAGTTTGGAGAAGCAGCACCAGCCATAAACAGCCTCAGAAAGCTTCATCTCTGACTGCTGGCTCGGCCCAGTTACTGTGTGCATTTTTTATGAAATTGTTGTTCCATGCATTGTACAGGACATCAAATATTTACATCATACATTGTTTCTCTGAGAGATCCAGGCCTCCTCCTCCAGAGAGTGTTTATTATATCTGTGTAAACATAAGACTGTATTGGAAAGAAAATGTATTGGACAGGAGCCTTAATCAGCAAGTTTATATATAAGATATGTTTCATGTTTTTGAAAGAAGTCTCTTGTGCTCACCTAGGCTGCATGTATTTGATAGTGAAAACTGTAATATTGTGACATATTATTACAATTTAAAATAGCTGCTTTCTATGTGAATATACTGTAATTTATTCCTGTGATCAAAGCTGAATTTTCAGCATCATTACTCCAGTCTTCAGTGTCACATAATCCTTCAGAAATCATTCTAATATGCTGATTTGCTGCTCAAGAAACATTTCTGATTATTATCAGTGTTGAAAACTGTTGTGCTGCACAATATTTTTGTGGAAACCGAGATACATTTTATTTTTCAGGATGCTTTGATGAATAGAAAGTTCAAAAGAACAGCATTTATTGGAAATGGAAATCTTTTGTAATATTATAAATGTGTTTCCTGTCACTTTTGATCATTTTAGTGCATCCTTGCTGAATTAAAATATTATTTTTTTTAAATATTACAGAGCCCATACTTTTAAAAGTTAGTGTATATGTAAATCTTTATTTGTTTACTTTCATTTATGCTGTTCATGTCCGATTATACCGGACTACCCTATATTACCCATCTCTCCTTCTCCAGAATAAACTTCTCGATCAACTCCTCTTCATACCTTGGCAGCTCAGAAGTTTCTTCAATCCTCAAAATGTCAAACCCAGCTTCCTGAGGAGAGCGTGGTTTTCATTTGCTTTGATGTTGGCCTTCCCCTCGTCTTTCTGCTTGTTAATTTAAACCGTGGAAGACAATCAGCGCTGGAGGATGAAAAATGTGATAAACATTGGAAAGAGGCTGGTTTGGGGTCATGATGCTCTCTGGCTGGATGCTGATAATTCGCCAACAAATGTGAGGGTCTCTCCTTGAAGAGTTCTGTGCTTAAAGCAAAAGTACTGAAAGACATTCATCTTCTTCTCGGTCTTCACATTAAACCAGCTTGAGTGAGATCAAATTAAACCTGGCCAATTCATCTAAAACCATCTGTACTGTTTTTATCTGACATTAAATAACCTAGTATGAAAATTACAATGGCGTTCAAAAGTTTCCCATTAGTACGATTTTTTTTTCTGAAAGAAAAAGATGCATTAAATGGATCAAAAGTGACAGAAAAGACATTTATAATGTTACAAAAATTTCAAAGAAATGCTGTTCTTTTGAACTTTATATTCTTCAATGAATCCTGAAAAATAAAATGTCACAGTTTTCACAAAAATATGAACAGCAAAAACTGTTTTCAACATTGATAATAATCAATTAATGTTTCTTGAGCAGCAAATCAGCATATTAGAATGATTTCTGAAGATCATGTGACACTGAAGACTGGAGTAATGATGCTGAAAATACAGCTTTGATCACAGAAATAAATTACATTTTACAATATATTCACATAGAAAACAGCTGTTTTACATTCTAAAATTATTTCTCAATTTTTACTGCATTGATTACTGTATTAATCATATAAATGCAGCCTTGGAGAGCAGAAGTGTCTTATTTCTACAACATTAAAAAATCTCACCCAACCTAAACTACCATTTAAACCTTTAAACACTTCAAATGACTTTGGACTTTCTCAACTGTATCCAACAATTAAAATAATACAGAAATAATGTGCCAAGTGCCAAGCAATCTCTTGAACTGATATTAAATTCAGTGTAGTAAAAAATGAGATATTTTTCAAAAAATGGATCGATGGATTTAACTAAATGTAAGTAACACTTGCAAACCTCACAGATAAAATTTGGGCTTCAAATGATCACTATTTTCAGGTTTTTCAGTCTTGATCCATCACATCCTGTTTCTGTTGCTTGCAGGTCAGAAAGGAAAGCAAGCAGGGGAATTTGGAGGTATAAAAGAATATGCGTATTCCCATGTGGATGATATAAATTGCTGTTTATGTTTCAGCGTAGGCTGACAGACATAATGTTCCTTTGTTTATGTTTTGGATGAGGACTTGCCTGGCAGCGACCGCTAGATACTGTACGTGTTGAGACAGCCAGAGTGCTGTATGACTGTACCGCCGTTTCCCAGAATGCCAAAAAACTGGCACGTGAAAGCATTTGTCATGGGATTAAGCGGTCTTAGCTCGAAAAGTCGTATTTGAATATATTTATTTGATTTGGTATTCCTCCTCCACGTGCAGAAACACAACAGCTCACTAGATCTTGGCGGTCAGGCTTTGCTAATGAATATTGAGGTGGGCCCAAATGGAGTATAGAGTGATAACTAAATGAGAATTCAGCTCCTCTGCCTGCTGTTTCTCCCTGATGGCCTGCCGTTCGGAGCCGTCATCAATAGCTGGAAAGGAAATAATCCACAGTGGGACAGGAGCCCCGAATCAACCCACTTCCCACGGAAAGAGCCCATCGTGGCGGACACCAGCGCACAGGAACCGCAGCAGACCAAAATAAATGCGAATCCTCAATGTTAAATCCAGCTTCCCAGCGAGTAGCATTTGAGGACAGCGTGGTCTTCATGTGCTTTGATGTCGGCCTTCGCCGCGTCTTTCTGCTTCTTCATTTAAACTGTTGAAGACAATCAGCGCCGGTGGATGAAAAATGCGATAAACATCGGAAGGAGACCGGGTCAGGGTCACGATTGCTGAAATTTCACCAGTGTTTCCTTTGAAACTGGAGGTGAAGCGTGTATTTGAGCCACACGCCACCTTTTTGGCCTTCTGTCCACATCTCTGGGAGAAGCCAGCGAAGATTATGCAACTTGTTACTCAACAGTTCCTCCACAATGCAGATGAAATGGCAAATGTATGTAAGCTTTAGCTGATTCATTCCAGGTTTCTTCCATGCGCAGTGACTTTGAGGAGCTCTCCGGGAACGGATCCGAGAGGGAGGTGACGAGGGGAGCGGACGTGCTTCCAGAGCTCAAATATGTCGTCCTCAGAAAAACCGGCGACCTGAAAGAGAGCCATGTTTGCTTTGGATGCAATCAAAAGAGTCACCGAGCGATAACGGATCTTTCTCTGTTCCTGTAAATGACCCGTTGACAGACGGAAAGGAGACCGTCCTTTGTCCTCGTGCCATCGCAGTACCAAAAAAGAGACGAGGGCAAAAAAAAGAGCGCTTCCTCTTGTATTCGTTCTATTTCGGTCTTTCTGTGGGATTAGAAGTCGTGTAGGAGAAACCCGCTGTGTCCGGCGCTTCCACCTTATTTTAATATTCAAAATGAATGAAGGTGCTGCCTAGTGTTGTCAAAATACTGAAATCTCTCATTTCAATACAATACCTTAAAAAATATTGATATTTGATATCATTTTCTATAAAAATTTCAACAACATTTGAACAATATCTACATTAATTTATGTGTGACCGTATATTGTCTGAAACTCTTGTTGTCTGAGATATAGGAGGCCTAATAATAATAATAATAATAAAATATGCTAATCATAAAAAATTTTTTATTTCCAAGACAGAACTATTAATATTGTAATGCAGTTGCAATGTAAGTATAAGTATATTAGTAAGTATATTAATTATTTTACTTAATTTTAAACTACAATACTTATGTCTTAGCTTATATCATAATAATAATAATAATAATAATAATTATTATTATTATATTTATTTTTTTAAGACAGAAATATTGCTATTGTAATACAACTGCAATGTAAAAAAAAAAAGTTTATTAATGATTTTTCTTTACTTTGCAGGAGTAAAATTACAATATTTATGTCTTATTAGCTTCCCGGGCAAATGTTAAACCCCCAGACTTTTATTTTGCCAGAAAACTGCAGACAGGCCTTTAAGTTTCTCTGACCGCAGGTTTTCAAATGCATCTCATTACAAATCTAGTGAAATACTGTACACAAAAATGTTGGAAATTATGAGAATGTGTAAAAGTAACACGTAGCTGGCTCATGTTGCATTTCGCTGTATTTGCTATAAAAACACCAGATCATGCGCTGCTAGTGTGTAAATGAACATAGTGCCGCGCTTCACTCTGAAACATGCAGTGCAATGGACTATGTACTTATTTAATTAAAATACGTGAATCTGCATCTCATTCAGCTCGTCTGCTGTTTCATGCAGATATTTGTATGTATAGTTTTACAAAACTGAAGGCAACACATTTTGTTTTTGCTTCAAATTTCTTAATTATACAATCTAATTTAGATTAAAAACTGCTGGTGTTCCATGTATGCAGCATCTTTGTTTGGATCATGATTAAAATGCAGTGGTTGCCTGTAATTTTAAATGGAAAGAGCACAAGACAAAGCCTTAGTTTGTTTATATGAAGAGATTTATTTTATTTGTGTTACTTATTTATTTAATTTGGAGCTTGTTTTAAAATTTAAATTCAGTTTTGTTATTTACATTTACATTATATTTCAATTTTGTTTTCAAATTTTAAAAAAAAAAAAAAAAAAAATCGCGAATCGTGAGTTGAGTGAATCGTTACATCCCTATAAAATACACACTGCGATGTGTGTCAGCTTGCTGTCAGGAAAAGAGAGCGTGACAAAGCACAGCTGGAATTGGTGTATAAATACTGCAGAAAATGAGTATCGAAACCACTTAAAATATTTAACTTATAGAAAAATCTATAATTTTGACAACACTAGTGCTGCATCAGCATCTTTTCCTGAAATTTACTTCTAGCAGCATGTCATCATATTTGTTTCAAATTTTCGATGGTAATCCTTGGGAATTAAAAATGTTAATCACGTAGAGTGACGGTTCTCTTTTGTAACTGACCTTCGAGTCACGCTGCGTCATAAACAGACAGAAAATATCCGCTTGAGTTACACAACCCGAGATTAGAGGATTTTGGCGTCACAGCAGCACCGTGTTTGTGTTTCAGAGTGAAAGCGTTTCACAATCAAGGGGTGACTTGCGGCTGGTGTGAAGTGTGTTCAAATCACAGATGCAGAGGTGGACAAAGTACACAACTCTATTACTTGAGTGAAAGTACAGATACTGCTGCTCAAATATTACTCCATTACAAGTGAAAGTTGTAAAGACAGATGTTTACTTAAATAAAAAGACAGAAGTACGTTTTTTTAAAAGTACTTAAGTTCAAAAGGTAAATTTCCTTTTTTTATGTCAATGCACTGTTGTATTATTGCTGTATGTGATACTTGCAGTACCTTATGCCTCTAAAGCAATACATTACACCTACTAAAGAGCTTGTTACAAACCAATAGAAATGAAACAAGTGAGTTAAAAAAAAAACAGTAGCTGTATAACTTTACAACAGCAACACTGCTTTAACAAAAAAGCAAAACAGCAAGATTTATTTGACATCAAATCAAAACTTTAAAAAATGCTCTCTAATCGCTCTCTCTGTACTTTGATGGCATGCACAGAATGGTCTGTGCAGTGCTGCTTTAAGTCGAACACCTATTGTGTTTTGTTAGGAGACACACAACAGTTCTTCTGTGGCTTTATAGGGAATATTTTCGTTTACACAATTTTGCAAAATCAGACAATATTGTGTCTAATATATACCACAATATTAACTTCTTATTAAATCGTTGTAAATAAATATAACATTTGCAACTGGTCAGTGTTCAAAAAGAAAAAAAGTCACATTTTAGAGAAGAAAAAAATCACACACTGACTTTCAAAGATGCTACATAATAACGACTTTCTACTTCGAGGACCTTGACAGAAATGTAGTGGAGTGAAAAGTACGATATTTTTCTTTCAAAAGTACAGATACTCAAAAAGAATACTTAAGTATAATACTCAAGTAAAGTTACTGTCCAGCTCTGCACAGATGTTAAACTACCTTTTTATGGGATATTACTACTTGCTATCATTGACTGCCGACCATAACGATGTTCATAGTTGTTCAAAACTGGAAAGTTCCAGCCTTGGCTTCTGATTGGTCGGTACAGTATTTTAGCTATGCCTACAATTTGCAATATAGTAATACTTTTTTTTTTACTTGTCATCAATACCTTTTTAGCCATGACTATAATCACAATACAGTGACCCCTCTCATAGCTTCTTGCTTAAAAGTCAAAATCTTCACAGATGAACAAAACCTTCATGAATGTTGAAGCCTAAATGCAATCGCCAGAAATAAATAGCTAAAGACAGGCTATAAGCAAATTACAACATGGATGCAGTGTTACCACTAAGCTTCCTAAAAATACTGTATTTATTTTATCTTTATTTATAATGTACATGTTGGAAAATTTGAGTTAGAATAATTTGCCAGAGAGCGCAATTTATACACTGTAAAAGCGCTCTAGTGAGTATTTTATAGTATATATTTCATTATGTATTTTATGTCATAGAATAAAACCTGAAAATGTCATCAGCTTGTGTTAAACACAGGTCTTATTTTAGGTATTTAACCAAAAACCGTTTCAGAAAACCCACTGACTTCAGGACGATTGAGCTGAAAGTGCCGAAATGCTCATAAAATTGGTTTCTGGGTTTTAGCCATCATTAAATCAGCTCAATGATTTTTGTTGCAAATTTGGTGCGGAATTACCTGGTTTTCCGACCATCGTCATATGGCAAGAATTAATTAATTAATTAATTTTAGATGAGGTTATATTATTTTTGCTTTTCTGTTTGTTGACGCTTTGCAGAAACTACACATTTCTACTTCACACTCTGTTTTTATCATATAATAAATGAACTTTGCTTAAAGGTTAATGTTTATCATTGAGTGTGAACATCTTCCCTGAGTGCCGCCATGTCCGTGTAACATCATACAGACAACATCGGATTTGGGGATTTCCGTACAAGTTTCCAAGTTGATCGTTTGTCTGTTCTACAGGACTTTTCCAAGTAGGATGCTGGAAATTCCAAATGGAATGCAGTGTAGCGTTATATATTGCCTGCAGTTTCAAAATAACAGATGAGTCGGGTTAAACCGATCATGTTTTATTATCTGGGAACCACAAATTGAAACCACAAAGGTTGATACACAACAATATACAACATGCAAAGAGCCACAGAGAGGCTTTCGCACACACATGGACACAAAAATAACAAAGAGTGTAAGATGTTTTGCCTGCATCAGGGGAGCAGACAGAAATGTGCTCTTAACTGATATGATGAATTCCTCGGTTTGGCTGAGTTATGAGTGGCTCCTGCTTTATTTGATCAGTTTAAGGGATTGTGGTGGAAATGTAATGCAGTAAATAAGGTCTCACTCCCTCACAGTCTTTGGGGATCAGCAGAAAAAGCGCTTGGAAGGATCTCAGCTCAGCGGTTGTTTTTAGCAGGGAAGCATTTTGCTTCATCATGCTTCTTCTCCCAACATGAATGTGTGTGTGTGTGTGTGTGAGAGTGAGGGTGACATTTCAGAGAGTATAATGGACCACATACCTTGAAGCTCAGGTATGTGGGATGTTTTCTCCCTTGGTGGCCAAACATACCTGTATTTGCAACCTTTCATTATGAATAAAACCTTGTTACTACTACTACTACTATGCCCGAAAAAGTGCGGGGGACGAATTTACGCGATATTAAAAGTGGGGGGGGACACGTCCCCCGCGTAATCTACGCCCCTGCTACTACTACTACTCTCTCTCTCTCTTTCTAAAGTAGTGCCCTAGGATTTCTGTGATGCAGAAAATGCAGAGAGACTCATAAAATCCAGTCATAAAAATGGAATTTACATTATAACGTGGAATGTCACGGAAGAATGGATGGATGGATGAATATATGTATAATTTTTCAAATCGTATAATTAATCAAATCGTGAAATGGACTAGTGTCTGTGATTATTAAAATGTAAAAAGAGCTATGATGTCTGCATGTTCTTCATGTCATTTCATTTAATAAAACTAGCACCTTTCTCACATCTCTCCCCTCCCCCTCCGTTCATAACCATTTCCCGGACATTTTCACACATGCCCTGCACTTTGTCTTCATGTTTCGTCCTTGTGTTGTTTGTTTGTCCGTACGAGTGGGAGGAATCAGTCTTCCGGCGGGAAACGCCGCGGCGGCCAAACCGAACGAACGAACGAACGAGCGGTGGCCGATTATGACATCACAGCCTGGGCACAGTGCGACCGGACGCTGGCGAAACAATTGTCTATTGTGAATGGGTGTTTCTGTGTGCATTTATGTGTTGAGATTATGTGTTAAATGTATTATGTGTTAATGGTTATGTGTATAGACGTAAACAATGTGACGTTTTTCTGTGGGCGGAGCTTAGGTGGAGGCAGAAAGATTCCCCTGACCGCTTCACTAACGCTAGCTATGAAGTTTTGTTAGCTTGTTTTTTAACAACGACCGGAGAAAATCGGATTTTACCTGAATATGTAAGGTCACTCACTGTCAGTGACAGCGATTGTTATTTGAAAAAGTTAACTTTAACGGACGAAACCAGACTGGCCGACCCGTACACACTCACTCAATGGATGGATGATCTTACAGGATTTCCTCCGGTTGAGTGACTCACATTTACACCTGATAGAGAAACCTAACGTGTATAGTAAAGAGAAACTCACCTGTGTCTATCTAGTCATGAAGATGTATATATTTCAATGTCAGCAGGCAACTATTTTTACAGCTACATGAGTGAACTGGGTCAAAATACAAAAAAAGTTAAACATTTAGTGTGATGGATATATTATTTGAAGATGTATGTAATAGCCCAATAATGATTTTAAAGTAAACCTCCTGTAAATGATGTAAGATTACAGTACCTTTACATGACATACAGTACATTTAAAGTAAGATGTGAATATTTTCTAGAAATAAAAAATCCAGAAACTGCAAATTTTCAACTTTCTGTATTTGAATATTCTTTCTTACCAAGTTCTTAAAAATTCCAGCCACAGTCAATCACAATGTATATACATTTACAGAGGATTAAGCATATAATCATCGGTTTGTTGTTTTACACACATGCACACAGACTTTCATACACGACATAGGCTACTCTTGCATGTTGTGAGATGCATAAGAAATCTTTAGACGCGTAACACAAACCATAATCCATAACAACAAAAGACAATACTTTATTTAAACATTTTCTGTGCGCTACAAACGTGAGCATTTTTGACGATTGTTTCTGTCCAGTCCGCTCATTTTATTGCATTTAACCACAGCTGTCATCAATTTTTTGTCTGGCAATTGCAGCAGGTATGTGATAAAATTCCATATTGGAGCCTGTACTCCGTCGATTCTGGCACCCAACATCACAACAAGATGATATTTTAAGCTCCTTATATAGCTGAATCTCTACTGGTTTGAATTGGCCGCCTCCAGTTTTCCCTTTGTTTTGCCTCCAGCTAGCGCTGTGACGTAATTGTGACGTCGGCACTAAAAGGGTCTATTTATTGATGAGATATGGGAAATATGATTTATTGTTGATGGATGTGATGTAACAGTGTCAAATATATATGGTACTGGATAATCTTATATGTGATATTTACCTGAGAATGGTAAGGCAATGGTAATGGATTTTTGTTTCCCATTTTTGTTTTCCTTTTTATTTGTTTTTTTGCTACTTTGAATTTTTTGTCTGTTTGGGCACCTGTATATATACTTCACTGTGGACTAGGTCTGGGCAATATGGCAAAAAAAAATAAAATCAAGATTTTTTTTTTTCAGAACATTTGACCGATTCTCGATTTTTACGATTTTTAACTAGTCAACTTGAAAATGTAACTTCAACATGATCAACATGAAAGTAACTTTTTCTTTATTAACCCTCTAATTAAATACATTTCTATTCCAAGTGCACCACACATGAAGTTGTCAACATGATGTAAATGTTAAACAAATCACTTGTTAAATATCTTTGCAAAAAAGATGCATGAACTACAACGACATCTTGTACAAACTTGTCTTATACATATTATATGTTCAGAAATAATACAAGGAAAATGCTTTAAAAAAATCTCAAAACTCAAGGTAATTCAAATTCCAAATGAATGAAGGTTAAACACCAGAAGACTATTATTAACTATAAATGTTCTGTAAAAACAATGAACAGCAGCTTTCAGCCTGTCGCCATGATGCAAACATGAAATATTAGACATACAGTTCTTTACAGGTTTTTATTCAATTGCGCTGCTTTCAATAGTTTTTTCTATGTAAACATGGAAAACATGGAAAAAACATGGTTTGACTGTTGCGCTCGCGTCTCTTAATAATAATAATAATTCCTTACATTTATATAGCGCTTTTCTGGGCACTCAAAGCGCTTTACATAGAAGGGGGGAAATATCCTCAACCACCACCATGCATGAAACGGCTTTCTAAAAACGCAGCGCTCAAGTTAAGAGAACTTTAACTCCCATCTTCCTGCATTTTTTCCTATTCCACTGCCTGCGTCACATCTTTGTCAACACAAAAGCGCATTCTGTGTGAATGGCACCTAGCGATATATGATCCTTCACAGAGCGTGTCTAATTCTAACGTTTGATAATATTTCTATTCAAAATCGTGATTCCTCGATTTATAAAAAATAAAATCATGGCAAAACATTAAATTCGAATTAATCGATAAAATTGGAAAAAATGGCCCAGCCCTACTGTGGACTATCTTTTTGGCACTGTAAGTAAATAACACCTTGCACGAAAGTGCTGCTGCAAGTGAGCCGTCATTTTACATCCCTTCACGGACTCACATTTTCCCCCCAAAGGAGAGCTGGTGGGCTCGCTTCATCACGTTTGGTGGCAGCGATGGACATTGAGTTTTTTAATAACAAACTTTGTGCATGAAACAATCTTTGTACTATGTTGCCACTTAATATGGGTCTTGAATCAAAGCATGTTGAGAGCCGTTGAGAGCCATCGGGATAGATGTCAAATATGTGAATCTGGGAAAGTGTCTTTTTTTTTGTAGTTTCTCCTCTCAAAGACTGAGCGAGCACACAAAAGGAGGTGAAACCATAGAGCCGGGCCAAAAGAGCTAATGGACAACTGATGAAATTCTGTTTCCTGCACTCTGAAAGCCACTCGCGCTCGATAAGTTTGATGGCTGGACATGAAAATAGTTTGTACATTAAAACAATTCACTGGATCAAGTCAAACATGGTTGGAAAACATGATGAAGCTATCCGCCAAACCTGAGTTACTTCTCCTTTGACAGTCTCTGCCTTAATTTTTCCAAAAAGTTCAGATTTCAGAGGTCCTAAGGATATTTTCTTTTAAGGAATACAAAAAAAAAAGCTTGGTAGCAACCAAGATTATTGTTTTACTGGCAAGGCAGAGTAATTTACTGGAAATATGCGTCAGGGAAAAGTATATATTTCTCCGTTTGTCTATGTGCATGTGTGTCTGCAGTGATGAAGTGTGTCGTCAAAAGACTTGATTTGGATTGATTGTTCCAGGTGAGAGAAAAGTCCAGAGGATTTGGCTCAGGACCATGTAGTAGGGACCTTTATATTTATGATATTTCTCCATGACTACCAGGCAGTGTTTAGCAGTATGATCTTTCAGTAAATCCTATTATATTCTCTTTAATCTCAAATCTAAACCCGGGCAGGGCTCGTTCCAGCAGTGTGGTTTTTAGCATATTACTGTATTACCCCAGTATCACTCCATACATCCATGATGGCTGACATAACCATTAAAGAGGTCGTTCACCGAAAGATTGATTTTCTGCCATTATTTTTCTAACCTTTGTCATTCCAAACCTGTATGATAGGTATATTGTTTTTCCTGTGGAAGGTTTAAGCATCGTGCTGTTGTTCAGATGAGGCTTTCGAGCTTCAAAAACACACAAAACCCAGTAACATTAAAGTATTTCATACGACTTTTGTGCTATTGTTGAACGTCCTCTCAACACGACATCTGGATAGTATCTCGATATTTCGCATTTAAACTTTTTAATTCTAATGCATCTCCAATGTGAGCGCAAAATATGATTCGCCACTCAAATATTACAAGAGGTTGTGTTGACCATGTCAGCATCTATTTCATATAGCCTACAGACAATGTGAATAAGCTAAAACAGGTAAACCGTGATGCATATGCGTATTACGTGTTCACAGTGTTTCTTTACAAAATGACATCGCCAACTACTGCATGGCATGCATGATACTGCGTTTTAAGTTGCTTGTGAATGGGGATAGTTTCGACAGCGTTGTCGTCTATATGCGACAAATGTGAATGAAAAACTTTCCAGTTTTTACGCTAACATACCCATGGAGACGATAACAGAGTCGTTTTCAAAAACTTGCACTTTGAAACCCATTTTCACAAGTTTGCTTGTTCAGGCCCCCAAAATGCTTTTGTCGTGTAAATGAATGGCCAAAACAAATTACATTTTCTTTTTTTCAGTTTTTGGTTGAAAACTGTCATGTAAACCCCCCCCCACCAAATCTAGCCAGATGAATAGAGTATAATTTGAGTTGCTGTGTGTTTTCTCCTATTCTCCTGAAGCGTTACTGACAGTAGGGTGCTCCTCACCTCCATAGGAATTAATCTGGAGAGATATCTGAAAGACTTTCCACTTTCCCCCCCTCAGACTCTCCTTACACAACTGTTTGTTGATCCTCCTTTGATCTCGGCGAGAGTCCACAAAGCCTATGCTTTCAGTCGGACCGGCTTTTGGAACTTCCTGTAAATACAGTACATAATGAGACCCCAGATTGGATATTTTGTTTTCATTTATCCCAATGCAAACATTTCATGTCACTGCAATTAATTAAGATCAAGATCTGTTATTATTACGCAAAAAAGTCTCTTTCCCATCCTTGGCGCACCATTTTTTCGTTTCCACGGTGCCATGCCAGTCAACTGTAGAGGCATGACTGCCCAAAACTGGTTTGACAGCATGCGCACCGCTGCTTGATCGAGTGGGAATGAGTAGTAACAAATGCATGAGCTGAAAAAACAGAGGAAGGAGAGGTATTCCCACTGGGTTGTTTATCCAGGCTTAAAGCTCTGCTAGACCTTTGCCACGGCTATGAAGTCATGCTTTCTGACAAAACCGGCCCCAAAGCCCAGTGTGTGAATTAACAGGCAGAAGTGGTCAGCGGGGAGCGCCGGTCTTTGACCATTCTTTGACATCATGGGAAAAGTTCTCTCGAATTCACTCTAGAAATGTGCAAACAGACCCCATTATCTCCAAGCTAAAGCGCTCTATCCTGGCCTGGACTTTCTCAGAGATATGCTCTTCACTCCTGGGATGTTATTTTGAGTCATTCTGATTGGTCTGGTTTGATTGAATTCATGGTGTCTGTTTAAATGGGTGCTGTTCGCTTGGTTTTGGTGCATGATAAAGTGCAAGGAGAGGAAGTGTGGACAGCAGATATTTAAGCTACAAGAAGTAAAATGTATAGGCTAGTGCTGTTTTGATGCCAAGCACCCCCAAATATGATTATTGGTAAAGGCAGCTAAATATTTTCATGTATACAGATCCATTTATACTATGTGAGGAAAAAATATTCATCATGATAAGGACAATGTTTCTAAAATGAAATGATTTTTATAAATAATATAATATAATATAATATAACATAACATAAAATTACACATAAACATTTAGGCTACAATGGCCTAACATAAACTCTGGAATATAAAATAACCAAAGCTATCATGTATTTATAACCACGCTTAATGGAAACCTAGAATCAGGCTATTAATTATTTAAATTGGGCCTTCGGTGTTTTTATAAGCGCTAACTTCACGTACGAACCGAACGGAGCAGTTATCAGCACAACATCACTGAAGCGCAGTTCTTTTAATTGTGCACGAGCGGTGCACGTTCACCATATACTCTTTGTGCGTTCACCAGCGTGCTCGAAAAGTGTGATCAGATTTGCATGAGCCATTCCTGTCGCAAAGCTGATGGTAAAATGTACGATCTATTTGAATTCTATTGAGAAATTGCCACTTTAAAATGCTATGGAGAAAGTCGAACATTATCTAAAAAAGGCACATAAACTAAAAAGACTGATGAAAAGAGGAGAAAACACAATCTTTTATATTATATTGTTAAATTATTTAAAAGTTACAGTGAAACAGAAATAGCAACATCTCTTTTCTTCCATGTTATGACGTACATCTGAGTGTATTGGATTATCGAAAAAAGAAAACAGAGAACCAAAAAAATGTATGATAGGGTTTATATGCATCGAAGGCTGTCATTTTCACTGGAAGATCCAGTTATGACATTTTGATTGAAACATTTTGAGGTCAAATAAAAAAACAAAACAAAATGAAACCTACACATGGATGTATATTTCACAATACAATCTATAAAATGTATTTAAAAAGGGTGAACATTACATACCAATTTAAGTTAACACAATTTATTTAAATTTGTATTTAAAATTATTTAAAGCATCCATCCATCCATCCATCCATCCATGAGGTGCTAGGGTTCATATTTCCCACCCTTACACTAGCGCAGTCTGGCTCAGCTACATTATTTACATTTGTCAAGGCGCACATGACCTGGTAAATCAAATATGTAAAGATTCTCCTGAACTGTAGGCCTGCTTAGCAGATCTTGCTCTGAAAGCTCACCAGTACCTCCTACAGTTTGTCTTCCCTTTAATAGATTATCTAACCATGACAATTCAGTGTGTTTTCCACCGCCTTTCCTCCCTGTGGGTTCTCTAATGCAGATGTATGTTTGGAATAGTCTGGAGTTTATTTCTCCGTTCCTAAATCGACCTCACCATTATTATGGCTCTCTTGCCTTTGTGGCATAAAACCACAGTGGTTTCCATAAAAATATTCTTTGTGCAAAGAAACAAAAGCCTGACATGTTTAACTCTGATATTTATATTATATCAAGCTCTTATTATCAAGGAAATTTGTAAGCACTTCTCGTCGAGCTCGCTCATCAAAACACTGGTTACGGTGTCATGTGGTGCGGTCCAGGCCATCGACCCTGATTTAGTATGAATGATATGCTACAGCGTATTTATTTGAGCTCGGACTGCATTCTTGGAATGAGGTCTTGGCTCATATTTCTGACCAAAGTGGCCATGCTAATAGCGATAGCACATCGACCCAGCAGAACTCAGCACCTCTGAAGTCTGGAACGGCAACGTGCAATTACGCAGCCATTTACTGCGAACCCGACATGAATCATAGCAGCTTAAGCAACAAGAAGAATTATGAATATTATCATCACTTAGCAACAAGTAAAACTTCAGGGTCTCAGTGCATAGTGTGGTTGGAGTGGAAGATAGAAGAGCAGTAGATCCCACGGCCTCCACGCAGCTCCACGCCACACTCCCGTTCAGATAACAGCACCACATTCCCACAAACCCCACTGCTCAGTGTTTTCATGCTGTCATGGCAGCAGTGTCTAGCCGAAAAGAGCAAAAGGAATGATAAAAAATGGATTCCATTAAATTAAATTAGAATTTAAAGACAGCAAAAGGAGAGGAAACAAGTCATGGACAATTTGGCCCACTTGTTGGATCGACTGGGGTTTAAGGACCCCGGAGGGGTTGCTGTTTGTAATGCCTGATCAAACAAAAACACTTATGCATAAAAATGTATAATTAAACATTACGTTTAAGATAAGCTAGTAGGTTAAGCGGTATGCTAAGCTCAGGGGTTAACTTTCAAAATGTAAAAAAAACAACAAAAAAACAAAGAACGAGAAATTTTATTATATGTAAAGTACTTGTCACGATCTCCAGCTGGAGTGCCCATGAACTCCACCAGAGGGCACTCCACCCCGACTCTTACCACTCTCACAGACTACATTTCCCATAATCCTTTGCAGGACTCATCATCACTTATTGCATTCACCTGTGTCTTGTTACCTCCATCAGTCTCAACCTATTTATAGCCTGGTTCTCCATTCATTCATTGCTCAGTATTGTCTAGCCTGTAGCGTTCCTGTGTTTCCTGTGTGTTCCTTGTTGCATTGCCGCCTTGCCTTGTTTTTGACCCTGGACTGTTTCTGGTTTCTTAAGCCCCGTTCACACTGCCAGCGACACACAGCGACAAAGCGACATGCTCTCATTCATTTTCAATGGAGAGCTGGCGACTTCCGGCGACACGAGCAACAGTGACCATTGGCGACAGAATGTGGGCGTGTCAAGCGATGCAAGTCAAGTGACAAAAGTTAAGAAATGTTTAACTTTATGCATGATGCAGTGAGCAGTTTAGCACCGGTTAATGATTTAATGCACGAGCACTGCTGTAGTTTATATAACAACACTCTCCAACAGCAGAATGGTACTTTTATTTCTTTTAAGTCTAATTCCTAGTCATAATAGAATGATATCTTAGTTTTACCGGCAATATACAGTTTGTGATTGCATTTTATATGTCCAGATATGTCCAGACGTGCAGTCTACCAATAACATTAGAGCTACAGCAGTAGGAACGCCCACAAGCGTCTTCACAGCACGGAGTCTAGCGACATACAGAGAAAAAGTCACTGGCAGTGTGAACGGGGTTTTATGGACCCTTTTCACAAGACTGTGATGACGCGTTTAACGGTCATCAGCATCGTAAATCCTCGAAAGTTTTTCATGTTTGTATTTTTTTTTTAAATGTATCTACATTTATAACACCATTCTTTGTATTATATCACCTTTGCATCAAATTACAAAAAAAACAGTTAATGCAAATGCGAGGGTGTTTCTAATGCAGCGTCTATGGGAGGGACGGTAAATTTGTCAAAATTATCGTTCTCTCTTCTGACTGCCGTTATCAGTTTCTCTCAATTGACCCTGCCTGTTTTGACCACGATTCTAATAAAAGCCTGCACTTGGATCCACTACTGCATTGTTACGCCTCCCAACGTTACAGTACTATATCTAATTTTATATATAACTTTTGATTCTTTTTCTACATTTTTTTTATTGCTTTTTGATACAGTGTGTGTTTGTTTAAAAATCTTCAACACTAGTTCACATACTGTATTGATTAATTCAGAAATTTGGTTAAAATATGAGGATTATATGTGTATATATGAGTTAAACCTTAAAATGTTTTGGTAATAGACAGCTCTTTTTTTTTTTTAAATGTGATTTTAGCAAACAAGGGTTTGATTCATCAGTTTTGAGCCTTGGTTGCAAAACATTAAATTTCCAATGGTTCACTGCTAGATAACGCTGATCTGGTGAACCCATGTGCACAGTGAATGGTTTTACCAAATAACCAACGTGTGTACTAAAAGACAGTGGAAAAGCTATTACACAGTGTTCTTCTGAATGTTCAGCAACCACTAAGCAAAGCTCTTGATTGTTTCAGGTGGAACAGACACATGAGAAGATCAAGAAAAGATAAACATAATCGAAGCTTGATTTTGAGCAGCTCCAGTCGTGAGCATCGCTCGGTCAGCGCAGATATAAATTTATCTGCCAAGTGGAATGAAAAAGAAAAAGAAAAAGAGCAGGAACAGATTTTGGCAGGAAGCTTGTGTCTAAACCACCACAAACAGGCCTGATGTTCACAAAGGTGGTCACGGTGGCCACAGAACAGCCTTCGGGGGCTCGCGGAGCCCACACATACCCTAGCAACACAGAAACATGGTGCTTGGTTATTTCAGAGCAGGAGAAAATATACACATGCAGAGTTTGGCTTTAACGAAGGAATCTGAACATGTTCTGCATTTCAATGTCAGTGAAAGATTTCTGTAGGGAGTTGAGGACTGATACTAAAGACTGTTCAATTCATGCTGATCTATTCGAGGGCTCAAATGAACTGTATTTTGATAACTTCTGTTATAACGGTCAGTCCCAGGATTTCATATAGGTCAGTGGATAAATGTATGAATTGGTATCTAAATACCAAGATGATTTATGGGAAGTGGTAGCATTTTTGTTTTGAGTATGAGGAGTTCCAGGTTCTAGTCTGCCGTATAACGTCTTATGTAAAAAGACTAAAATTGCCACTGTACATCAGTGGATGCGTGTCATGGGGTGGAATTCATTTGATTGCATTTTGCTTCGTGATTTTTGTTAAAACCGATACTGAGCTTTGCAAATGCACTGATTTTATTTTATGCACAACTTGCAAAAAGAAAATGCACTTAAATGGCTAAATTATTGCCATAATTTGTTGCAATCCCTTCAAATTAGTGCTAGACAATGAGCTATATCTTAAAATTGCCAGAAACTATTAAGCAACCATTATATTTTCTGTGTTATAATGACTGTTGATCCAGCACTAAAATGTTTTTGTTTTGTTTTGTTTTTTGATAGAGGTGATGACAAAAAAATAACAAGTTCCAGTGCATCACCACTAGGGATATGCCGATATCAAATTTTCATGTTGCGATTAATTGCTAATGCTTTTATTACGGTATTCGGTATTATCACGATATTGAAATTAAGTAAAAAAAAAGTGCTGTCATAATACAGTATAACAGGTTTAATAACTTTTTTCTTATAACAAAAATAACTGAACATTTAAATGCAATAAAGCAATACAGAAAAATGTATAAAGTTAAAAGTTTTACACAGATTAAAGTGCAAAAGAACTATAAAGACCAATAGGTATCACTTTACAATAAGACCTCATTAGTTAACCTTAGTTAATGCATTAACATTCACAATGACCAATAGCTACATTTGCTACAGAAGTTATTAATCCTTGTTTAAAAAATACAAGTCTTGCTCATTAAATAACACAGCTGCAACTCTCGATTTTAACATCCTGTTATTAAATATTGGAATACCTAAGATTAATGAATGTTCAGAAGAATTTTTCATTGGCAGTTTAACTAATGAATTAACTAATGTTAACTAATGAAGCCCTAATGTAAAGTGTGACCGAACAATAAAGAATCAAAACACTTTCAAACAATATCTAGGGAATGTTGTAGTCCAGATTAAAATGTAAAAAAAAGTTTGAAAATAAATAGCCTATTAAGTCTAAATATTTAAGTATTTGGCGCTGTGATGAACATCATAGCAAATACACAAATCTGAATGGCTATTTAAATCATTTAAACATGATTCAGAAACAGGAAGTAGTGCAGCTGCTTTGTTTACAGCGTTTTCGGGGTAATGGCTGCATTTAAATGTATTATTATTATTATTATTATTATTATTATTATTATTATTATTATTATTTCTGCAGTTTAGCGCCATCTGCTGTCAGAGAGTGAAAGTGCGCTTTCATGCAGAGCGTCTCTCACATGTTCCGCCATGTGCTTCTCGTCTGCGCTTGTTTACATCAGAGTGCGCATGCGTCTATCACGCAGCATACGGCGGTGTTGTGCATTTTGACCAGTTTATGGGAAAAGTATTCTTAAAATGCATTCAAAATGTGTAATAATTTGTAATATATATAATTATTCACGGTATTTAGAAGTGCCCACGATAACAATATTGTGCATATTCATTACCGTGATATATCGCATTACCGAATACCGGCACAAGTCTAATCACCACTAGGTTTAGAGTTTTTTTTTTTATATTGGATATGTTTTGGCTGATACTGGATATTTAATTGTATATGCTTATTTCCCTTTTTCTCAATTTAGATTACCTTTACTAATATTTAATGCTCACTTAAAGTTAATCTTTAAAAAAAACTGTTGAATGTAATCTTTAGTACAGTACATCTCGAGATGAATATCCATTTGTCATGCTGTACATTATAATGTTGTGATGCCTAAATGCACTTGTAGCATTTCAAACAGTTGATTTAAGTTTTTAGTCTTTGATCTATTTATTGTTTAGAAAAAAAGAAAAAAAAAAAGAAAATGTAGTATTGTCATTTATCTTTTATATGCCATAACATCAGCTTATCAAATGTTGAACAGTTTTCATTTTGTTTAGTTTTTTCAATTGTTGTAATCAGGGATGCATTAATATTAAAATTCCGACGGATGTTTCCTCTGTATTAGTTGCATCCAAAGTGACAAAAAGTAAAAAAAAAAAAAAAAAAGAACGTAGTCGGTCATGGCAATAAGCGTCCCCACTGTAAATGAAAGATACGAAGAGAGAGAGAGAGATGAACAGAAGTCTTCATGCCTGCTGCAGCAGTCTCTTGTAAATCACTACATAAGTATCTCAATATGTCCATCCTGTTACTGGCCAACAGTATTAATATGGTCTCCACTGACCTTAAATTACTCTGTGTGTTTGTGTGGATGTCAGAGAGAATGAGATCCATCTGTAGGTGCTCACTGCATGTGCTTCAGCTTAACCCTCTAATCAGAGCTGTGTTGCGGGCGTATCAGAGGCTGAAGATGTGCCTCCTCTAACCTCCCATGTTTGCTTGCAGAAATCAGACTAATATTAAACTACCATGTGAAACCATTACATGTATGCATTTAGCAGACACTTTTATCCAATAGAGCAATTTGTCCCAGAGCTAATAATATTTGCAGTATTCAATGCCATGTTTATTAGAAAGCTATAGGAAGCAATATTAGAGCAGAAGAGAAATGCAGAGAAGAGAGGATTTTTTCTTTCTTCTTTCTTTTTTTTTTTTTCTCTTGGTTTAGGCTTGTGGTGTGGTTAAGGTGTGTCTTCAGCTGCTTCTTGAAAGTGATGGTTTGTGCATTTCGGATGGAGGTTGGCAGCTCGTTCCACCAGTGAGGAGCAGAGAGGGTGAAGGGTCTGGGAACCACAGCAGAAATTTTCTTGCACTGTTAGAAACAACTCATATTTTTAATGTGTGTTTAGGTTTATTCGTTTGAAAAGTGTGATTGAGTTCATGTTGCTCCGAACCCATGTGACTTTTTCTTCCGTGGAATACAAAAGAACATATTTTGAAATTCCCCTTTTGTGTTGCACGGTAGAAGTCATATGAGTTTGCAGCAGCATGAGGGTGAGTAAATGATGACAGATTTTCATATTTGCATGAACGGTCTCTTTAAGTGAGATGTCCTGTCTTGGTTAGTCCAGCGGACATCAGTGCAGTCGGCTCCCGCAGTGCGCAGGGTAGAGTTACCGCTCACAGGGCATGAGAAGGGCCCACAGTAAGTAGCTTACAGCTTTGCCAAGAACCATTGGTGATGGAATGCACTTCCTCCCGGTCTTAGCGCTGGCGCTTGACCACTTGGAACTGCGAGATCCATTAATGAGAGGCTTTTGTGTAAAAGCACTGGAGTAATAATGGAGAGAGAGGGAGCTGTATAGCTCTAGCTGTGTAGGGCTGCATACAGAGACATACATAGGCAAGGAATAATATAAACATGAAAGCCATTCATTTGTGTTCATTTATGTGCTTGATACTTTCTTGTCATCTTCTCGTGCCTTATTCGTCGTTCTTTAGTCATGCTATACCTCATTCTGCTGATTCTTCGAGACAGTTCAACCAAAAATTAACGTTCTTTCATCATTTATTCATGTTGATCCTAACCTCTATTATATATATATATATATATTTTTTTTTTTTTTTTTTTTTTCCTGTAAAAAACAAAAGATTTTAGACAGGGCTTTTTCATATTGTACAAAAAAAAAAGTACAATCAAGTTGGTTGTATAAGTCATCTCAACTTATATTGAACTAACTTAATAAAATCGAGTTCTAATAAAAATCAAAAAAACATAGAACTTATAAAATAAATGACATTGTTCAACTTATTTTGAGTTAAAGTACTGTAAAAACATAATTTGCCATGTCGTACTGACCATATAATTTTTTTACAGTGTAGTGAAAGTGAATGATGACCAAGGGCTGTCAAAAAAGCAGCGCAACAGCAGTATTATATGATGTTTTTATTTCTAACATTAATCAATTAAGCTGCTTTTGTACTTTTTTTTTCCAAACATTTTTTTTTTTCAAAAAAATCTGAAGAAAACATTTTAAAGTACTACTACTAATAATAAAATATTGCCAAAATGAATTCATTTTCAGTATTGTTCTGTTAATTTTCTTTCTTCATTATATCAAGACTATCATGATTTTTTTTTTTAATGTATTTTATGCAACAAAATAAATGTTGGTTCAGAAATTAAAAACATGTTAATCTGAGAAGAGGTGTGTTCAAGTCATTATATGTATAATTTAGAATTTTTTTTTTTTTTATGTCTTTGAATAAATAATTGAATTGACCTTTATACCAGCACAGACAGCATCAGGAGAAAATGCAGACATTTGCTCTGATATACTATAAACCATTGTGGCTCAAATGTTCGCTGAATTCACCCATAAGCGTCCAGTATTTATCATTATTATCAGGGTATCCACAAACCCTTTTATAAATCATGTTCCAGCTATATCCTTCACCGTCACCCTGGTGTGCACTTTGCAGTAAACCTCTAAACAACCCTTGCATCAGCTCATGACGCTTGCCTGTGACGTTATGGGTTGTGTTAGGTAATGCTGGGCAGTATTAAATCGAGCAGATGGCCTGTGCTGTCCCATGAGCTCCAGGGGGGATTGGCTGTAGGAAATCCCGGTTAGGTTGGGCTCCGAGCTCTTTGATGACATCAGCTCCTGCAGTGTGCTCCATCTCAGCCACATGTGTGAACAACCACATTATCGATCACGATCAGTTCAAAAGCAGGAACTCCCTCCGTTTCTTCCAATCACTTTCTCTTACGTTCCTGTTAGGGGTGCACAATATGTATCGTCTGCAATAGTATCATAAGTATTGTTTTAATGATGTGCATGCTGACTTTGAGTGTCACTTGCTTTGCAAATTAGTACACTCTTTGGTTAAATAAACGATTCAATGACTCACTCATTAAGACAAGGGCTGCGTCCAAAATCCAAATACTTTCTGAGTAGGTACTTCTTTTGAAAAAGTAAACGCAACCATTAAAAAAAAAGAAGCATGTTCTATATAATATGAATGTGTGTAAAATGAATGTAATCCAGACATACTACATTTGTCTGTTGTGTCGCTTCGCAGCCATTTACGAATCCTCTCCCTTGGCCTCATGGAATAGTAAAGTGTCCATCCTATGCACACTTCAGAATCTCACCGGAAGTATAAATCATCCGGGGATTTTTTGACTACTGTTTAATGAATACTGTGAATTTGGACATATTGTGTTCACATACTGTTTCATGTACTGTATAGTAGGGATTTAGGCAGTTTTGAGTGCAGCCGGTTACTTCATTTTTTTTTTTTTCAAAATCATTTTTTTTATTTTTATATATATATTCAATTTAGGGGAAAAAAACAAAAAAAAACATTTATATATGCATTTGTAAATGCAGTGTAAATACATTCAAGCCACATCTGAGCTACATTAAACACAATAAATACACCTAAATGCCACTTCAGATGCAACTTCTGTGCCAAAGATGAATTTTATTGATACTGATTTCATTTGATTGGTAACAGTGTCTTATTATTCTATAGAATTTAATTAAACAATTTGACATAACAGTTGATGCCAATAAGGTTAGGAAAAAATGCCCTTCTATATAGGTAGAAATTTCCCTCAACATCAGTTTAAGGGAACAAATATTGCTTCAGAGTGGAAAAGTTCATTTCTGCCGCTGCTGTGAACTGAACACTGCACAGAATATGAGGAACATGGAAATCTTTGGAGGTCAGGTGACATGACAGGCCTAAACCAGCCAAGATACCAGCACTCATCTAATTATCATTATTCACAAAATCCCAGAAAATACTAAGATGTCATTTTTTTTTTAATCAGTATTGCACGCCCATAGTTCCTGTACTTGTGTGTGTATGCATTTCTTCCTTTGGAGTGACAGTTTATCATGTCATTGGAGGAAATGCTTCCTTCTCACTCTTCAGCTCATCCACGTTAATGCCAGAATACCCACAAGGCAACACTAGGTTCTTGGTAGTAACATCGTCGGGCACTTTCCTATGCAAGTTCCAGTTTGTTCTTCGCAAATCCATGCGTGTACAGCCACAAGTACATCTGTGTTACCGCAGTTTAAAATACACACACATTAGAGAAGCAAATGCGCTCGAGCCACATCAGACGCAAGTGAACTCGATCGCCACGGCATATTTTCCCATCAAACATCAGCTCATCAAAACAGAAGAACCCGCATTATGGGATTTTCCTCTCCATCACTGTAAAAAAAGCTGTAAAACGGCACATGAAAGATCTGTTGAGTCTGTTTAAAGTTGTTGTTGTGATTATGGATGGCAAAGCTGGAAAAAGGTCAGGACGCAAATCACAGCTCGTAAAAGGCAGATTCTGTCGTTTGTTTTGGGTCTTAATTGGCGATGGGGTGCCACAGTGCTGCAGTACCAGCTGCGGCTGGGATTTAAGACGGAACCGTTCAAAGACAAGCACAAGGACCTCTTGATTGTGTGATCTGTTAGAAGGCGTAATTGGAGTCTATATTATGGTGTTAGGCCTCATGGGTTCTGTCAGTGATGTTGTTGTTGTCTTTTGAGTTACTTGTAATAGGTTTCTTCTGCTGTGATGCTGGCACAGAAATACTCACATACACACTTTTGTAGGCAGAAAGCTGCTTTATTAGGTTGAATGTGGATGATCCCTATAAACGCACTTGTCTTTTATTAGTGTGTCTGTGTGCTTTGACCAATCTCATTCTGAAGTGAATTTTTGTACGTTTTTGTGTAGTGTTTGTATTTTATGCATGAGAGAAAGAAACAATGCCAGATAGAGAGAGCCGATCAGCTTCATATCTTTAAAGGGGTGGTTCACTGTTTTTTTTCTAGGCTTGATTGTGTTTATGGGTGCAGTCTAACGTGTTAATGCTTCGTTTAAAAAAAAAAAAACGCATTCTTTTTCACATAATTTACCTTCATTCCACACCGCTCTGTCCCTGCTCTGAGAAACAGGCTCAATAGCAATCAACCACCCCTTTAAGTTAAAATGAATGCTCTATTATTAAAACATGGAATTCTAAAATACACTCACTTGGATGAAAATTAGTTTGGAACAATCTTTTAGTACTTCTTGGCACAGTCTTTTATTATTTCTTGTGGTTCTCAAAGTGCGACCGCAAAAACCTATAAAACAGGAAATTATGTCATAGAGAAGGACCCCTGCAGACCCTCATGACTGTGTGTCAGGGTCAACATATCATGCAGTGTGTCCTGGGCTTAAAGCCTGAGATTTTCGGCTGTCCCAGGCGAAAGATTGGCATCGTGGCAATTTCTGTGATCGTGGCTCCTAATCGGTGGTCCTATGTTGTACAGTAGTGATGGGAAGTCCGGTTCTTTTCCGCAAACCGTTTTTTTCGGACAGCTCGTTTCAATGAACCGGTTCAAAAAAATGGTTCACAGATTCTTTTACGTCCTCACGCAATGACGTCAATTCTATCTTCCCGGCAAATTAAAATACATTCAAACACATTAAAATAAAGTAATTTGTAATCATTAATTAAGATAAATAGTAATAACCATCATCATCATCATCTTGGATAAGTTTCTTTCATTTACGGTTTGCAAAAGCACCCAATACTGGCACTGATGTGCAAACGCGGATGTCTTAAAGATATGAAAATAAAGAAAGTGTGGTCTTCATCAACTTTTCACATAACCGTAACCATACAGAAATCCAGCTCATAAAGCTTAAAATATAACGTGCATACACAATAGTAAATAGTAAAATTAATTTCCATGTTTTGACTCTTGCATGTTCATCATGTTAAAATGTTGTTTAATATAACTACTTGCATTTGCATTTTCCAGTAAGTTTGATCTGTTATTAAATAAACTTAATTTCGTCAAATTCGCCTGCTCATTCAAGTCCTCGGTTCACTCGCGCTCATAGTATATTAATATCAGCACAGCATCAGTTTAGCTTCACGCATGCTCTGTATCTCCAACTCATCGGTTCTCAGTATGTCGAACGTGTCCGAAAGAAACGGTTCTCAGTATGTCGAACGTGTCCGAAAGAAACGGTTCTCAGTATGTCGAACGTGTCCGAAAGAAACGGTTCTCAGTATGTCGAATGTGTCCGAAAGAAACGGTTCTTGTTTCAGTGTACTGGTGATTCGAGAACCGCTGTAGAAGTACCGTTCGTTTAGTAGTACACGCATGCTCGGTAGCTATATCAGCTGCTCTATCGGTTCTCTCTGTTTGCACAGCATGTTTCAGTGCTGTTGGAGTTACGGGAGTAGCATATACTCCGGGATATTGGTTTATTTAGAGTCGTAGGGACTGTAAGGCATGTCTGAAAGTGAGAAACTTTAGAAAATTGTGGATCAGTTCTGACTCGAGATGCGAACTGTTTTGAACGATTCAGTCCGTTTTAGTGAACTGGTTCGACTGGTTCACTAAAAAGAAATGGTTCAAAAGAACGATTCGTTCGCGAACCGGACATCACTATCGTACAGTCGTACCAAAGACAGAGTCAGAAATTCAGCCTGATCATCGCACAGTGTGTTTGTTGCTACGACCCACGTTTACTGACCAGCCAATAAAAATGTGACATGGTGCTAAAACACAAAACTGCTTACCTTAAGCTCTTATCCCTTCCTCTTTCGCCGCTTCCTTTTTTTCAGCACACATAAAAACTACAACTGCCAAAGTGTGATTCAGCATGCTCTTTTTGTTTACCACTAGCGCATGCTGATGACGTTTTATTCTTCTATAGTAACGTGCGTCGTAAACCAAGCTCAGAAAACGACTCGTTTTAGAATGTGCCACTTTACTGTCGGGGATTTGTTGTGTCAATCCGTGCTGCATCCACTGTAGACAGAATCGCCCATTATAATTGGTTCTGTCGTGTATAGTCGCGTCCGGTGTAAACATGGGGTAAAATGAGCAAAGAGCTCTAGATCGTGTCAGTGAAACACTGTTTGTTTGTTTGCTTTACTTTGCTACGGATTCATTTTTAATCAAGACAGTATGATGCAGGCTTTTCAGAGAGACTGAGAGTAAATGATGATGCAGCGCTGAGTCTGACTAGAGCGGATCCGACAGTAATGTCACAACAGAAGTGTGAGGAAACGTACTTTTACCACTATTGCATTGTCTGTTCCAGACCGTTTGATATATACTGAGTAGGGCTGCACGATTAATCGAAATTAAATCGCAAAGGCGATAAATCACGATTAGGCAGAAGCTGCGATTGTCATGCGTATCTTTCAGTGAAGCACTGTTCTGTGATCAGCAGTAAATCTCCATCCGAAGGCCAGAGGGCGCTCTCGCGCTGAAACTCCAAATACACCCCACAGAAGAAATCTAGGAAATCCCTAGAGCGGTTGCTGAATAAACAGAAGATTTAACTGCTTTCATTGATTCAACGTGACTAATAAACACACGACTACGGAAATATATGGTTTATCTGAGTTTGTCTTTTTATTATAATAAAGTATATAATAATGCACTGCTAATCGAATTACTGACAAGATGCGCATGACAATCGCATTCGATTAATCGTGCAGCCCTAATACTGAGTGTTTATATGTTTTTAACCCAAATGACCTATGTTGTTTACAGAGTATGTCACAGCAGCATCCATCTGTTATTATAATAAGTGAAACTGTTAGCCAATCACAGCAGTGGGCGTTTACATCCAAGCCTATAAAAACAGAGCGTTCTGCAGAGAGGCTCAAAAACAGGATAGAAAATAGCCTATTACTTCTAAATGATTTTTTTTTTTTAATGAAAAATCACACTAACATTATAAGTGAACCTCAGAGAACATTATAAAATAATAAAAAATGCAGTTCATGACCCCTTTAAAGCACATGCAAACAATGTACTTTTGTGATTGTTAATAAGTGCAGTGTCTGTGAGTGTAACTCTACCACTGAGTTAACATTTGATGTGAATGTATGTGATGTTGTACAGTATATTGAGATGGAGGTGCCAGAACTGCAGCTGATAGAATGTGCGCTGTAGCGCGATACTACGATATTTCTTCAAAAGCAGATTGTGCGTCCACGATCAAAAATCATCATATCGCACACCCCTATTTAAACTTCTTGAATACTTTTCAGAGAACTAAGCCTTACAAGCTATAATGCCTCTCATGAAAGTCATGTTAGCTGCTTGACATTTTATTATACTGTATGAATTTATTTGGACGTAATAGTTATTGTCATCTAAAAGCTCCAGCCACACTTTGGAGGGCGAAGGCGGAAAAGCCGCGTTATCTCCTGCTTTGTATTCTCTTCCACGACTCGTCAAAGCAGTTTCTTGTTTAAATACCACAACAAATCACCGCAGCTGTAACTGCCCTACCTTGTCAAGACTCATCTCAGTAGCGTTCAGCAGACACACATGAAACCGTAACATGCCGCCTATGGCAAATCTGTCTTGACTTTTACATGTTGGGAAAAATGAATCAGAACCAGGTCCTTTGGCTTTTGTCTTTTAAAAACTCGTTTCCACTTGTTTTCCACTGTTTTATTAAAGGAAGGAACACAAACTGCATCCAATCGCTCCGTACCAGGGGCATTATAGTAGTGATTTACACCAATCGTCTTTAGATGTTATTCGTATTGACGTCAACTAATGCTAGTGTGATTATTATGATTAACTCTTTGGCAAAAACTGCATGCAAAGAAAACAGCTGGGAGTTTTAGAAAATCTTCAGAGGGAAAAGCAGTACAGTTTTTGAAGGTACTCCAAGAAAAGTAGTATTTTCACAAGGATGCCAGCCTCTCCCCCCTCCGTTTATTTATCCCGCTCTGGATGTCTTTTAGCAGCCACGGAGTGCAGCAGGATCCACGGCTGAACGATCTGTCCATTGCATTAGCAGCAGGGCTCTGCTCCATACTGGAACTCTACACGCCGTCTCTCAGGGTCCAATATCAATTGATGACATTGCTCAATGAGTCTTGAGTGGTTTTGTATGTGTGTTTGCATGTGTATGGGCTTTTTCCCCACTGTTTTGTTGACTGACTCTGGCGTGAGCTTCCTGCTCTTCTAGATTGCATATCGCCAGGGTTCAATGTCAGAGAAACAACAAGACTATTTATTTATTATTTATTTATTTATTTATTGGTTTATATAAAGGTTCCTTGGACCTACAAAGAATAAATCAAAGAAGAATTTTGTAATTTTTGTGAAATTTGCAAACATTCTCATCACATCTCAAATGCCTCAAAATGTTGCATTTTTAAAATACATTGGCTTCCTTCTTTTTTTTCTTCTTTTTTTTGGCTAAGAAGAATTAAATCTTTTTCCACTGTTTTCTTGATTGACAATGCCATGGGCTTCCAGTTTCAGACAAACACATAGACTGCCTGACTGACTTACATATTTATTGACTGATTGATTGAGTGTTTGTTTGTTCTTGTTGTTTATTTTATCTAGTTTTTTTCTCACATTTTGCATAATTTGGCAAAACAACAGCTTACCTGGAAATGATGCACAATAAAATATTTTCTCTTCAAAAGCAGTAATAACTTTTCTATGTTTTATTCATGTCTACGTTCATGTAAAGATGTGACATTGGTTTTCTTTGGCAAAGAAGTACGCTAGTTAACTTTTGAATGACTTAATTCTTGGTTGTGGTGGAAATGATGTCAGTGTTAGACAGTAAAAAAAAAAAAACATTGTTATTATTATTGTTATCATTATTATTATTATTTGGGATCATAATAGTTTTAAACATGTCATTTATATTTTTATAATTGATTTTCATAATGCAATGTTGAATCTGGGTCTGGAACGAGATTGAAACAATTATACCACAACCTAAAAAGCATCCGAAAATCGTCATTTCAGCCTGTGTCTTCATCCCACTCTCTCAAAATAACAGGATGTTGTTTTTCTGCAGGCCTTGGTTTTTCAGCAACTGCAGTTTTCTGCTGAGCAATAGTCATCCATTTCTTGCTCTCTCTCCGCTCTTTCACGCCTGCCACTGTCTATCCAGGATTCGCTGTAGCTGTTGGCAGCTGTAATGACTAACCTGCCCGCCTCGGCCCTTTCCTCCGCTCCTCTGAGCCGTGTCAATGCACTGGACCAAGGATTCCCTCGCTTTTTTTCCCCTCCGTTACGCTACTTATTCCCCCTTCCGTCTGGTAGCGGCCCGTTAGTCACCCACTCAATCCCTTCGATGCTTTCAGATAAATGTACTTCCAGCGATGCAGCCATGCAGACTGACTGGCGCAAGCCTTCAATATTGCTTTCGAGCGACAGTGATGTGATTCACTGCTTTACTTCAATGTTGTTGTGTTTGTTTGACATTTACCATGTACTTGTCACCATTGATACATGGCAGATTTTTGCTAGCATAACTGGAGAGCACTTTGCCCATACTCGATTTTATTATTTACGAGAATAATCGTAAATGGAATTTGGGAAATGGATATTTTAGCTCTTTTATATCTAATTGTGAGTCATGGAACACTTGCTGTGGCGCTCCAGAAACGATAGTCACCTGCTACTCCATGTCCTCACCCTTCTACTAGCCAGTGGAAAGAAATGTTCCATCGGGTTTTATTTCTGTTTTCTTACGTCTCCAGGAGCGGCCCTCGCACCTCGTAAGCAGTGACGTGGGTTTCAGCGAGTGCTTTAGTCACTTACTGTAGCGTGTACATTTTTACTAGAGGAAAAAGTCTAAATTTAGTACAGAGTAAAGGACGGCTTGTTCATTTTGAGATGACTATTACTAACGAGCACTAAGTACTGCATCAGTCAGACTTAGAAAAAAGGGAGGAAAGACAGAAGATTCGGTCACACTTTATATTAGGTGACTTTAACTACTGTTTACTATAACATTAAATAGCCTACCTACAAGTCTGTGGATTTACAATGTTGTTCTGGAAAATTCCCACATTTACCACTAATGAGTTTGAGGTACGGTTAGATTTAGGAGTGAGGTTAGGGTTTATAAGGGGTTAGAGTAAGATGGAAAGGTTAAAGTTTACAGTGTAAAAACAAATGCTGATTAAATGCAAGTACTTGAAATGTAATTACAACACATCAACAAGTGCAACTCTTACTACGTTTGTAATGAGAATGGTTTATAAATGTGTTGTCAACAAAGCATTTCAAAAGAGAAGTTTCCCTGTGGGTTTCCGACAAAATAAAAGATCTGTGGTTTAATGTTTAAAAGGAAAGAAAAAACAACTATAAATATTAGTATTGTAATTGTACTGTGGTTATATACAGTATATATATTATATAATATTTTATGTTATTAATCATGAATAATCAATAGTATTATAGTGATTTATAATTTTTTTTATTTTTTAAATAATTTTATATAATAATAATAATAATTATTATTATTATTATTATTATTATTGTTATTATTATTAATAATCAATAGTATTAGTGATTTCTTTATTGATTTGTTTTTCATATCATTTTAAATAATAATAATAATAACAGTATTAAAGTGATATTTATTTATTTATTTAATTTATTCTTCCAAATAACAACAATAATAATCAATAGTATTAAAGTGATTTCTTGATTTGCTTATTTGTTATAATTTATACAACAACAATAATAATAATAATAATAATAATAATCAATAGTATTATAGTGATTTCTTAATTTGCTTATTTGTTATAATTTATACAACAACAACAACAACAATAATAATAATCAATAGTATTAAAGTGATTTCTTGATTTGCTTATTTGTTATAATTTATACAACAACAACAACAACGATAATAATAATAATAATAATAATAATAATAATAATAAATGCAATTATATGTGTTTTCCCAATTTGTTCTGCCTGGTTTTAATTAAAAAAAATAAAAAATAAATAAATAATAGTAAATTTTCAAAATATGGTAAATGTTTTAGGCCCTAGTTATGGGTTAAAGTTTACAGTGTATTCATTAATTAAGATGTTAATTAAATGCAAGTAATTACAGTCCGTAGAAGATTGGGAAGACTGGAAGATTGGGAAGATACAGTCCGTGAAGATTGGAAGGTAATATAACAGAAATGGATAGACACGACTGCTTTTTGTTTGAAAGGGTTCAGGATGGGATGTTCCTAATGAGAGCCACTCGAATAAGATTATTAATGCAAGATGTTTCAATTCCCAGTTCTTCGTTCTCTCTCTTCCCGGCGAATCAGGTCTCGGTGGGAAAGAGCACCGGGGGCTCCTCGACGCCCTGAGAGATCTTCTGCGGAGCATTATATATCTGACATGTTGAAATCCAGCTTTTGCGTGTGCATCATCCTGGAGATACGACAACAGCAGAAATGTGAGAGGAAATGGAAAGAAGGGATGGGATGGAAAGCTGTAAGTGTGAGATGGATAGCTGGTGAAGTGTGATTTGGAAAGGATTAGGTGTTTTAAAAGACTAACCTTTTTTTGTCCAAATGGGCACGAATGCCGACAATAAACAAAGTGGCCTGGCAGGAGATTTGCTCCATAACAAAGAGAAGAGGCCTGCAGACAGGGAAAGATCTCACTGGAAGCCTTTGCATTTGTTGGATGATAATGAGTCTTGCTATAAGTGGGATTTTGGCCTACGTTTTCCTCCTACACAATGTTCTTGTCCTTTCTAACGTATACTTCTCACTCTTTCTCTCCCCGTCTGTCTGTCTGTTTAAAGACGAAAGCACTTCGTACTCAGACGCATGCTGACTACAAACTCTGATGTATTACACAGATCCTGCCAATGAAACTATGCGATGCTAGAGTTGAGAGCGTTCTGGAATACGTTCGAGAGAAGGAGAGAAAGATGTGGCCTTCTGTGATCTAAACTGTAGTGACAATTCTCGGGAAATGTGACCTCCTGCTCATGATGTTTGCTAGTTTTTACATTTTGACGGACAAGTGTGGTTGACTTTAGTGACTCAGTGTGTGTCTCATTTGTTGGTTGTATGACTTATTGGTCATCCAGCATCCATTAGTGGGTAGTTTTAAGGCAGCATCCTAACTGAAATAAACCTCGCAAGCTCTTCATTTGGAGTTTGATGTTGGCATATTAGGTTAGGGGTGGGCAATATATTATATATATTAAATATATTAAATATAACATATTTAATTAATTAATAAATAAAAAAATCTAGCTAAAATATATTTTAAATATATGTTGTGAAGCTCAACAAAATATATTTTTGAAATATATTTAGTTTTAAACTTCAGAGTTTTTCATCAGACGTGACATGAATGTATTTTCTTCGACTGAAATATATGAAGGACAAAATACATTTTTAAAACATTTGTTAACATTTTTTTTTAAATATAGAAAAATTCCCCCCCAAAAAAACATTTTGGTAGAAAATATTTTTACATAACTCTATTTTGAAACGTATTTTAGTAAACGTGTTTTGGGCATTTTTTGTACATTTTGAAATTTAGACAAAATTAGGTCGTTTAAATGCAAAAAAAATTATCACATTTCTGTATGTGATAAAGCAATTTTTATTTTTTACATTTAAACGACCTAATGCACAAAAAAATATGGAAAAATGACCGTCTTGGCAGGTATTCATGAAATTACTTATATCGTGAATTTATGATTTCAGTCATATCACCCACCCCAGCAAAGCTAATCATTCAGTATAGTTCAATGCATAAAATGTGTTGAATTAGGTAAAATAACCACCTTTTTAATTTTATTTATTTATTTTTACTATTTTTTATTAATTCATTATTATTTTAAATAAAGAAATAGATAGGAAAAAAAAAAAAAAAAACACATGTAATTTTCCCCAGTCACAGCAGTATTCTGGCTCATTTGCATACATTTGAGTTCAACTTTGTGACTGCACCAGTCTGTCACTGAAAACACAACTCTCATTGAAAATGAATGATGTTCAGCTGCTTTGTTGCGGTGAATCACTGTCCGTATGAACGTCCCTGTATGCATATCCAAGTCCTTGTTATTATGAATTTTCTTTGTGTGTGAGTTGAGGTTTCAAGGTTTGCACATGCACAATAGGCACAAAGAGTAAGGTCACAATTTCACCCAAAGTTTTGCTTTAGCACATTATTTTGAAATTACTGAGGATTTCGACCAAATGGATTTGTGTACATGACAAGAAGTTAAATAAAACCTGTCAACTTAAATAAGTTTAAGACAACAAAAGCTCATGATACACATGATTTGAGCAGCGAGGAGGGCCTGTTAGATTCCTGCAGGTTTCTGGGTCCAGCTCAAAGCCTGGTCTCATCAGCATCTGCAGTCCAGAGACGGACTCCAAGTCAAACAGAGAAAAAAGGGATAGTCATTGATCCGGTGGCTCAAGGGGAGAACAGACATCCTTAACAACTGCTAGACCTCCCTACCTTCCTCGCTGCTGTAACTGAGAAGAGTTTATTTGTGGTATATGGAGACGTGTGTCTGAACTCTGTGCTTTAGTCCACATTAGCTTGAATTAGGTGTGTCCCAATTCGCATACTTATGCGCTATTCTTTGCCATTTTGTAGTATAAATAATGCGAGTATTGCGTTCACACTGAAAATTCCAAAATGAAAAAGTGCACTTTAATTACCCGGATAATGCACTTAAATAACCGAAAAAATAAAGTGTGGAGAATGTTGGACACTTCATGCACTCAAATCTCGCAGCTTTAATTACATAAACAGAGGGAAAGGGGCTATCAAACTCCGATTATGAATGACAAAATAACCATATAAAATTCATACACTACATGGTACATAGTGCATAAGTACATAGTGCACCATTTCGGACGCAGCTACTGTTTGCTTATTTGATTATTCATTTGGGCGTCCCCAGGAACGCGTTCTTGCACCTTTCTGGCTCTGGTTTCAACAGTCTGGTTGCTTTGGGCCTGATGTTAGAGTGTGCATGCATGCACATGTATAAATATGTATTTAGTCTAGACGTAGAAAGAAATTGCACTTGACACTGACCTGCAAGAGTGTGCATTTGTGTATATGCATGACTTCTATCCATATGTGTGATTGACAGATGACACACATGTGCTTTTGTACTTGCATTACATGTGTTTTCACAGGCTGCACCTTCAAGAAACCTTCACTGTACACTGGAGGGGATGTTAATTTAACTGCAGGGTGTCTTTCATCTTCCGGAGTCAATCGGGTGTCGTATTAAATATTAAACCTTTTAATTTGACTCAATTTGTTGAGACAAACATCCGATCCAGATGTCTAGATGCATGTTAGTCCACCCTCACTCTCAGAAAATAATGGTACAGAAGCAGTCACTGTGGCCGGACATTACTACTTTGTACCTTATTTACACCTAAAGGCTGCATATTAGTACTTTAAAGGTACATATTATGTAAATATGGTGTCATATTAGTATTAGTCATATTACATACTATGTTCATATAGTGTACATATTGGTGTCTTTTGCAAGGGTACCGCCCCATTATACCATTTTCTGAGTGTATAATGCTTGTTTGCTCCCAGGACCCAACTTAATTTGGTGTGCCTTTAGAATTATTCAGATTCATAACTGTTTCGCAGTTTGTTTTGGTTTTGTTTCCTGTGTTGTTTTGTTTCATGTGTTGTGTTTTTTGTTTTTGTTTTGTTGTTTCATGTGTTATTTTGTTTTGTTTTGTGTTGATTTGTTTCATGTTTTTTATGTGTTTTTGTTTTCCTTCCTATTTTGTTTAGTTGTGTGTGTGCGTTGTTGTCTTGTGTTGGTCTGTTTTTTTTTCATGTGTTATGTTTCATGTTTAATTTTGGTTCATGTTTTGCACTGTTCTTTGTTTTGTTTCATGTGTTGTTTTTAACGTTTTTTTTTTTTCAGGATTTTTTTTTTTTTAGTTTCCTGTATTGTTGTTTCATATGTATTGTGTTGTTTTCATGTTTTGTATTGCTTTGTTTCCTCTGCTGTCTTGTTTCATGTTTTATTGTATTTTTTGTTTTAGTTTTGTTTCCTGCTTTGTGCTGTTGTGTTTTTTGTTTCATATGTTGTGTGTTGTTTTGTTTCATTTTATGTTTTGTGTTGTGTTTTGTTTTGGTTTGTTTATTGTAATTTAGTAGAATTTGTCCTTAAATGCCTCAGATCAGTAGTAGTATTATCTATACTATATAACGTGATTTATTATATATTATATTATATTATATTATATTATATTATATTATATTATTAGGAACAGAAACATGACTTCAGTTCGAAACATTTTTTTGCTGACCACCTTCTTTGTCCTTGTCTAATTTTGTTTGATTCAAGCAATTAAAATGAGGTATTGCGGTGTGTATATGTGGGAATGTGTTTATGTTTTGGGGGTTGGCATAGAAAGTCAATGTGAGACAATTTATTCCACATTTTTTGTCTTTAAAAAGGCATTTGAGTATAAGGTAATCAATGTTTGTTTATGTGATTCTCTGCATACGTGTTAATTCACTTTTCTATGTGTTTTTGCACTTCTCACCCTGTCTGTTTGTTATGGCGGACAGAATGAGAGAACCATCTTAAACAGGCAGCTGGGAGGCGGAAGACAGACCTTGTGGTCGGGGTTGAATTATTGACTTAGTCCTGGCCAGACCTTACCCTTGTGTCTCCAACAAATCCCTGGGCCTGGAATTTGACCCACTCATTTACATGCATACTGAGAATAGGCTTTATCCCGGTCCAGTAAAGCACACACACACACACACACACACACACACACACACAGACAGCGTTCCCGGGGGGAGAGTTTCATTAGGACCGATCTGTACTCATGTGGAGCCTCTGGCTTTGGGGTTTGGAAAAAGGAGAGAGTGGGAGCATGTAAAAGAGTTGACTCTTTTTAGATCGGATTGCATAATCGTGTGCAACATTCAGTTTTGGCCTTGATTGTGTATCAAAACATTCCACATTTTAGGATTTAGGTTAAAGGTTACTCTGTAGTGGAGCAAACGAGTCCTTTTAAACTTGCTTGAGCTCATGTTGGACATGTTTAGAGGATATTGGTCAGTTAGCAGGATTGATTTTGCCCCAGAGATGCGGCTCAGCAGCACATTTATCTTCCTCTCATATTTCGTATGTGGCCCTTTTATCAGATCTTTGAGCGCAACACTGCTTTTAATTTGCAGTATCATTAGGCTTTTAAATTCATTGATTCCTGATTCAAGTCTCTTCTGTTTGGAGCCAAATAGAAATAAATAAACACTTTAATGAACTTTTAATGAAAAGGCTTGAATGCCTCAGTCCCACTCTGCCTAATATCCGAAACATCATGGCACCAGATTTTTATAATTTGAAAATTGGATTAATAGAGGACTGGATCGGAAAAGTAATCATGGCCTTTTTGCGGCATTTTACACACTTCTGGGAATAACAGGCTTATAATGAGTTGATATTTGTCTGTGTTGTGTGTGCAAGTGAGAGAAAGTTGGCACATGCAATATTTTTAGTGGCCTTGCATTCCCAAAAAAAAAAAAAAA